>NC_136506.1:21199166-21284166 GCF_053919585.1 Euprymna scolopes
TTGTTTTTTTAAATAAACTTTGTTTTTAGCTTTAGTTTTTTAGTTACGTTGACAGCCGCTGCATATTATTTTTGACGCGGGCTTATCCTTGTTTATATGTGTTTTGCTCCTCACTGTATCTTGAAATTTCTATTTCTCTGTTGTGTCCTACATAAACTGTAAAAGCCACCATTGATGTATGACGCAGCTGGCCTTTAATACTCGCTTTCAGACAGAAGTTAAAATCCAAGAACACGACAAAGTAGGCATTGAGACAGGGAAGAGGTATGTGATGTGTGCGCTTGGAGAGGCATTTTTAGGTTAAGTTTAAAGGGCCCGTTCAAAGGCAGTAGGGCAAGCTTAGATCGATAGAACTAGATAGCAGTGGTACCTCCCGGCACAGAACGTTAGTAAAAAAAAAAAAAAAAAAAAAAACCATCAAAACGTGATATCTAAGAAGCTGCATTTCTTCAATCTTTGAGGAAGGAAACGTTCTAGTAGATATGTCAAAAATGGATGCTGACTTTTTAGAAAAGCTCTCGCCGTTTTTCAAAGGTCGGACAAAATGGTCCGCACACAGCCAGAAGAAAAGAGATGAAGACGTCAGAAGTATGCAAGTGTTCTATCAAGGATACAAACTGTTATCCCTTTGCTGTCAAAAGCAAAAACTCGCACCATCAAATGATATATATGTGTGGGTATGTGTGTGTGCATATATATATATATATATATATATATACCAGCATGCATACACACACATACGTATATATATATATTAGCAAATATTTAGAAGTTTAAAACCTTTTTAAGATTTAATCCATTAAATAATAAAGTTCTATTACCCCACACCATCCCTCCATTACCACAACACTGTCCTCCTCCCACCACAAAAAAGAGTGAAACCAAATAGCCAAGTAGTCAAGGAGGTAGAATAGACCGAGGAGTAAGCACTGACCAGACATCCACTGTATTTGCGAAAAAACACTGGGACCTTGCGGAGGCTTATTGCAACTCAAATTCCAATAAAGACCAATGGCCTCTGCCAATAAGAAATCAATGGAAAGCAGATGTTGCGATAATGCAAATTCTTTTGCAAATGGTACGAAAGAGGTGGACAGTACTAGCAAATATGGGGAGATTTGTTGTCACTCAGCTTCTAGAAAACATCACAATGTGTATTCAATTAGATCTTTGATGATCTGTGTGAAAGCGCCTTGTCAGCCCATAAAAAATCTAATAACTCTGATATCTACATTAGTTTTAAAACCGTTTCACTATGCATCTATTAAATTGTAGCTCAATATATCATCTTCAAAATATAACTGCAATCCTCCTCTTAGTTCGAATAATCTCAGATAAAATAGATAAGAAAACCATATCTCTAAACAGTCAAAAATGTTAAACATTCTTTATTAAATTTATTATTCATTTATTATTTATCTATTAAATTTATCATTTAAACATTCTTAATTAAAACATACCATTAAGTAATACCATATAACGTTGTCGTTATAGATTAGCATCGGCGTGATATTTGGCATAAATTATGATCTCCCTACTTGCATCATTATAAAATCCATTATATTCACAGGCCAATTTAGAACAATTCACACCTACGATGACACACCAGTATAAACGCACACATATACAAACACACACACACACACATATATATATATTTATATATGTGTGTATATGTATATATATATATACATGTATTCAGACAACTGCAGCATGACCCCACCCTCAACACAATATACAACACGCTTCCACTTAGTGCAAGAAGACAGCCTCCGAATCTATGGTCACTATTAACATCCCCAAAAATACACAGCACTTTGGCACCTCAAGGAAACAAAACATAGAACAAACTTAAGTGCAAATTGTGAAAACACATTAATACTAACGAGAAAATTACACCTCCAGGCACAAACATTCAACGCAAACTTCCCTCGCTTACCTACGACAGTCCAAATGTAGTCTACATAATATATTGCACTAGGTGCACAAAGGGTAAGTACGTGACCGAGAGTTCCGTGGCCGAGAGTTCCGATTAATTAAAATTAATTAATTAAAATTGCGGTACATAAACCGTTACTGGCGAAGTCTATTGCACACACCTTGACTTTTATGCTAGCAAAATGCCTGATTTGATACAGGCCGAGAGTTCCGCTTACGATTCAACAACTACAAACAAACAATTAGGGACAAATTGTCAGAGTATACAATAGCAATGCACTACACCCTCGCAAGCCACAGTATAGACAACATGAAATGCATACTTACAGCCTCCAACTTTCGGACACAGCGATAAAGAAGACAGCATGAAAAGAAACTCATTCTGAGACTTAACACCCACATCTCTGGTCTCAATAAAGATTTGGGACCGCTAAATTAGTATTATTTCCATAAAATCTTAACCAACCAAAGACATTTTCCCACAAGGCACAGGACAGAGTACGTATGCACGGTGGAAGAACGGCTTAGCATTCCCCACTAGGAGTGAGTTTTTTTTTTACGCAATATTTTTTTTTGCTTTGTTTTCTTAGCTTCCATTTTAATTTTCAACATAAATTTAATTCCATTTTCCGAGCACCGATATGCGCACACACAAAGGCACAGATGTATACATGTGTGCGTTACCAATTTCCCTTCACAAGCACTATATACTTTAGTACCCATCTCTTAAGATGTACGGGATTAAGTTTATTATGGTTTTTATTATTATTATTATTATTAGTAGTAGTAGTAGTAGTAGTAGTAGTATTTAACTCCTTGTTTAATCATTGCAATATGTCTAACTTTCAGTTTTATTATTGGTGTTGTTTTTTAGTATCATTTAACTCCTTGTTTAAGCACTGACATATATCTAACTTTTAGTTTATTTCCAGCATTAAATGTTATTAATCTCTGATTTCTCTTACCGGTATATCGAGCTTCCAATTTTTGTGATGACTTCTAATTTAAAAACAATGTGTTTCCCCTATATCTGCCATTTTATGTACGTATGTATGTATGTATTTTTGTGTGTATGTATGTATTTTGTGTGTGTATATGTATGTATGTGTGTATGTATGTATGTATGTATGAGTATATATGTGTATATAAGGGTGTACATTTGTGTGGGAGAAGAAAAGAAGAGACACATAGACACATAGACGGACAGAGAACGCTATACAAAAAACAGTTTGAAATCCAAGAGGTTTACACTGATATCTTAATGTTGGAACCAAAATAGGAAGAAATTAAGTAAATGAAGATTAACATAAAAAGAATATTCTTCGTTTATTTATTTATTTTTTAGCATTATATGTCTGTATATATCAATTAACGAAATACACTAGAATCTACAGTAAGTTGTTTAAAAAATAAATGAATGTATGTGTGTGTGTGCTTATAGACAATCAAGACAAACAGCATGTCCTCTCGCCCCGTCTCGCACCTAGAAACATAATAAATTAATAAGGCCAAGCTTTTGGTAAGAAGATTCCACTTAGCTTATCTCCTGCATCTGCTTATCTGTCCCCAGTTGTATATGTACGTCCGTCTATAAACGTTTGTGTGCGTATCCTATGTATGTATGGGTGCCTGTAGAATCATATGTGGTAATGTGCGCGGGTATATGCATGTATGTTCACATATGTCAGTGTGTTCGTGAGATGCATGGGAACCCAATTCGTAGTTTTTTTTTTTAAGACTTGGTTTTGAATAGACGCCACACAAGTTGCTGACCATTCCAAGTCAAAAATGTTATGAAATATATACAGGAAAGATATAAACATTTGTATATTTTTAGTATTTATTTATAATTCATAAATATATATATATATATATATATATATATATATATATATATATTAATTCGTATTCCTGCCTGTTTGTTTGTTTGTTTGTTCACAATTTGATTAATATATACAAAAGGGCCAATACTTCATTCATTCCTATGTATTATATTATTCTTGCAAAATAGACGACTAAGAGACGACTTCATTTGCATATTACATTAAGGGAAATCGATGTATCAAATAGCGGTGTGTTAGTTCTTGTTTTAAGTGAGATGATTGTTTTAAATGTTACATTTAAGTTTATTATTTAAATTGGATTTATATTGAGAACATATTTAATTTAATTTATTTTTACCAACATCGATTTTTTTATAAACCGATTTCGGGTATTTGAGTTTTTAGTTATTTCCCTTAGACGCTTTTTGTTTTGGTTTTCTTTTTCGCCAGATATGCAAACTAAAAGTAATCCACACAAACTTTCAAGTATTATTTTTGGAATCGGTTCAAATAAAATAGTTTCCGCGATTTCTCAATCCAGTGGATTTTTATTTTGAAATATACAAAGAATGCAATTAAACTACCATTTTTATTTAAAACAAAAAAATGTAATTCACGTTTGATTTCCCAGTTTTTGTTCCTCACATATATATTATGTATACATACATATACGTATATATATATATATATATATATATATATATATATATATATATATATATATATATATTACAGCAGTACTAGAATGTCCGAGAATTAAAACTGCATTTATTTTACTTTTACATTTTTCTTCAAGGCTTCTTTAAACTATATATATATCTATAATCGCCATAACTTACTATATATATATATATATATATATATGTATATATATAACTACTTAATTTACTCACATAAAATTAATATATGAAAGTATAGATCTATGAGCAAACTTTAAGTATTTACTTCATAAATGCTCAATTCGTAGGTATAGCTAATTAGTAATTTATAAAATATATATGGCTATATTGCCATACTGAATATTCGGCGTTTCATCCACTCTAGGACTCCTCAGGCTTATGCGCATAAGCCTGAGGAGTCCTAGAGTGGATTAAACGCTATATATATATATATATATATATATATATATATATATATATATATATATATATATATATATATATATATGATTTTATTACCGTTTTATCTGCTTAGTTACACATATCTCTGTTACGGAATCGTATCAACGATCCAACAACTTCGTCATATTTTAAGTAAATAAGCAGATAAAACGGTAATAAAATGAAAAAAAAATGTATATTTGCTCTGCAATAGTATTGACCACTTTCTTCAGTTCATGTTTCTTCTAATTACCATATTTGCTATATATATATATATATATATATATATATGTATATATATATATATATATATATGTATATATGTGTGTGTGTGTGTATATAACTCTCGGTGTTTTCCTCTCTTAAACGATTCCTTATTTTATTTTTTTTATTTTTTTCTCGATTTCTATCAAACTCTCTTTATATATACAAATATGTCCATAAGACATATATAATATATAAACATATACATATATAAGTAAACAAACACACACACATATATATATATATATATATATATATATATATATATATATATATATATATATACACACACACACGTTTACAAAACAACTACAACTACAGTTAACCTATACATATAGTTTTAAGAATTTCCGTACGTAAACTGACAGGACATATTTATTTTAGCTCAAAGTATTCAATAGCAAACACTTTAATATATTCCTATCTTTATTTCTCTTTCTCTCTCTCTCTCTCTCTCTCTCTCTCTCTCTCTCTCTCTCTCTCTCTCTTTATAATTATTATGACATTAGTTTTTTTCTTTGTTTTGTTTTTGATTTTGTTTTTTGTTTTTTGGGACAGGTTTAGCTGTTCGGATCTCCATGTCCCCAAGAAGACTTTAGTTTGTTTTCGAACCATTTATCAGCATAAACAAGGTTTTATCTTCTGCAGAGTTACCAGTGCATTGTCTTCCCTATGCAGTTGTTCCAGTCCTTATATTCTTTTTGGACTAGTTTACTTCATTTACTTAATAGGTACTTTACTGTTTCGTCTCTCCGCCCACAGCATCTACATTTATTGTATTATTGTGTTTTATCTTTTGTAGATTTAATGTGGCTGGTTCTAACTTCGTTGTTCTGTGCAGCTGTCAGTTAGGAATTTGTTTCTCTGTCCATGTACATCTTGGTGTTCCCTGGTTCGCTTCTTTTTTTATTCTGATAAATCGTCCGTGTAGTTCTCTCTCTTTGCAGTGTTTTCCTTGTATTATTGTTTCTGTATTCATCGTTCCTGTATTGTCGTTCTCGCTTGTATCTCTCGCTTTGGTGATCAATCTTTCTTTTGTCTGAGTTATGTATTTTTCCAGGTTATTGTTGAGCTTTCTACAAGCCTTCTACGTTTATAAGTCTACTTTTTCTATCGCTTCTTCACATACTTTTTTCAATCGTTTTTTGGGTGTAATGCATTGTGCATTGTCATTAATTTTCCCATTCTTTGAATCAAAATCTTTAAGTCCATTATTATTATTATTATTATTATTATTATTATTATTATTATTATTATTATGATTATTATTATTATTAGTAGTAGTAGTAGTAGTATTATGATTATTATTTTTATTATTATTATGGTTATTATAATTTTAATATTATGATTGCTATACATATTATTAGTATTGTTATTATTATTATTGTTGTTATTATCATTGTTGTTATTATTATTATTATTATTATTATTATCGATTACTATTGCTGGCTTATGTTTTTATTGTTTTTATTATTAATATTATTATTATTAATAATAATAATAATATTAATAATAATAATAATAATAATAATAATAATAATAATAATAATAATAATAATAATAATAATAATAATAATAATAAAAACATAAGCCAGCAACAGTAACCGGAAACGAGAATCACAAAATCCTATGGGGCATGGACATGCAAACGGATAAACCCATCCAAGCAAGAAGACTGGATGTCGTAATAATTAACAAGAAAGAAAAATCCTGCTTAATCGTAGACTTTGCTGTCTCAATTGACCACAGAATAAATATAAAAGAAAAAGAGGGAACGGAGCAAATACACAGCGCTAACCAGAGGGCTTAAAGGAATTTGGATAATGAAAAAAATTTAAAATATTACCTATAATAGTAGGAATACTAGGAACAATTCCTAAAAACTTTGAAAAAAGAATGGGAGAAATTGGAATCAGAGGAATGGCCGGAAAGATACAACAAATATAAAAAAATGAAAATAACTGAAATGATAAGTAAAACCCTTGAATGTGGAGATTAATACAGGAGCCACATGCGCGGACTAGACGAGCTGCTGTCGAGATAAATCACGAAGCGTTACATGTAACCAAGTACAATGAAGCGGCATATCTGTAAGTTCTCTATCCCCTCTCCCATTACCCGTATACGGCCTCCCCCAAAAGAATGATGCCAAATAACCGGGAAAGCTCAAGGAGGATGGATCGACCGAGGAGGAGGAGCTGACCAGACCCCCACTAGATAAATACCAAGAGAACTAGTAACTTGGGGAGGCGTGTTGGCACTCAGTGGAGACCAATGTACGCTTCTCGCGAGAAATCAATGGCAAGCGGTTGTTGTGATAATGCAAATTAATTTGCAAATGTTATTGAAAGAGAGGGAGAGTACTGGAAATCTAGGAAGATTTGTTATCACTCAGCTTCCAGGAACACCACAGGTTGTTCTTTAGTAGATATCGTTTATGACCTTTGTGAAAGCTCCTTGTGAGCCAATAATAATGTTATTATTGTTGCTCACTAGAAGCTATCACACCGGTCATCATCAAAGTATTCTTTTTGAATACAGCCTCTGGTGTTCCCTGGAATCTAAGTGACAATAAATTCCCCCAGATTTCTAGTACTGTCCACGTTTTTAGACAATATTTCCAAATTAATCTGCGTTATAACAACCGTCGGCTACCACTGATTCCTCATCGGAAGCGACCGTTGGTCTTCACTGGCATACAGGTGGCGAGAAGCCTCCTCAAGGTCCCAGTTCTTGCACTCATCCTGCGGAGTTATTGGTAGTGATTTCTTAGTTCGGTCTTTCCATCCTCCTTGACTCTCCGTTTTTTTTGGTGCAGCACCAGTTTATGGTGACGGAAAAAGAGGGGACAGGATGGAAAAGAGGGGAGGCTAACTTACAAATATGTAATTATACAGTTTCCAAGCTAATGTTTTGTGGTTTAACTTTATGCCCGACTAGCACCCGTAGTCTCTCTCTCTCTCTTTCTCTCTCTCTCTCTCTATATATATATATATATATATATATATATATATTATATATATATATATATATATATATATATATATATATATATATATATATATATATATATATATATTAGTCTACGCACTAAAGGGTTTTGCTTAATAATTTCGATATTTTTATTATTGTTATCCATAGTATCTTCTCTAGGCTATTGCTTTTATTGTAATCGCGCTTTTTTTCGATTTTTTACTTACTATTAATTGTGTTATCTTAAGGTTCTTCATCGTTTTCATATGCGTCTTTCTTCATCCTCTATTATTATTATTATTATTATTATTAATAATATTATTATTATACGTGGGTTTAATGTAAATGTAACCTAGGCATTTGCTGAAGATTCTATCTGGCAAGAATATGATAAACTTACGATCTCAGCACCAAATGTTTATCCAAACAGACACACATCCACGCGCTCAAAAGTGTGGCTTTCGATGGGTTATCAAACCTGAATAAAATTACGCGTATCACGTGAAGGAATACCGAGAATGTGGCAGATCCAGCCATGCCATAGCATTTGGCAAAGACATTTATGTTCAATGTGTCGCCTGCTTTGCATCATCTAAAGACAGCTTCACGCTTAAACCGTGGACGTCGAAACCAATTTTATGATGCAATATAACGTCGGCATAACCTCGTGAAGAATGGGCAGTGTCAAAATGCCAGTGTTGAGCGATATGAATGGCTCTTGCATTAAATTGACTCCATCATTATCATAGCGTTGATTCAAGCACAGCGAGGGTTTTATTATGGCATAGTTTACACCTCCAATGCGGATTATCATCATGTTTCCTGCGGGGATTTTTAATTTTTCTTTGCTTCAAAACTTCTGATCACATTAGGATTACATGAAACGCATTATGACCAAACACAATACTAAATCAGAATTTTTGCGTTAATATAACTGATATACAGATTTTACTAGATTTCGAATAACTTTCTACTGAACTCATAGCATTTGTGCCTCCCCTCGATCTAGATATCGCTGACTAACTCGAGAAGTTGCAATATGTCTTGTCTTCATTTTTGAGGTGGCTTGATGCCAGACTGCCTTCTACTCTAATATTGTATTCCTTCAAGCAACTAGTTTTGGAATCCTATCCCTTTTTTGCATTTAATTAGTTGTAAATTTAAATGCCAACAGACATTTTGAAACTCGACTCCATATTTAGTGTTCTTGATGACATAATCCCTAAACAGTAATCCCTTATATCCTAGTAGGTTTAGTTGGAATTGAATAGAAGTAAAGCAAAAAAGGTAGTTAGGAAAATGAATTCATGTGTTGGGTGTGTGTATGCATCGCATTTTGACTGCGAGTATACTCTTTATGATAACTTCAATGTTGGGAAGATAATTGCGGCTACATACATTTGGGTTAAAATGAGTTCCTGATCCGGAGAGAATCTAAGAATAAAACAGGCAGAATGAAACTTGCAGTTGACTTAGCGCTTTGGAAAGTTGACCAGTTAACTACATCTTTACAGCAGAACTGTATCAAAGGAAACTACACTTACACTTTGATAAATAATAAAACAAATGTTTCGTGTTTTGTCATTTTTATTTTTGCTTAAAGACTTCCAGCATTTGAGACCAGTAAAAGAACGGAAATAAGGTTACATACCGGGATTTGATACGGTGAAAACCCCACTCAAGCTGTGGAAGATTGTTTACACTATATGTGAATAATAATAAAAAAAAAACTGCAGACACCTAACAATGTTAACTGCTGAGTTTGTCCCCTGTCTGTCTCCCCGTTTCAGTGAATGTTCACATTATTTTTTTTTATTGGATATAAAGGTAAATTATAATATTATTTGCAGGTTCCCCGGCGTTGCCCGGTCGGAAAATAATCATGAAAATAGATATTAAACGTATTGTGTAATTTCTTTTAATAAAAAGGAAATAAAAAAACGGAAAGATCTTAATACATGTGCATCGGGGTATTAACAAAAAAACAAAAGAAATACTCCAGCTAAGATCGAAACCAAAACCTTGAGACTAGTGGGAAGCAATATTTAAAAGGTGTTTTCAAACTACTTTGTTTTAACACAAGGAATATGTAATGTAAACTATTTGCGCATGCGCATTCGTGAAACATTTAATAAAGAGATAAGATTCAATCACTCCTGCGTACGAGTTTTTCAATTTTGACCTCTTCGCCGACCTTTATCCGAATGGAAACGAATTAAAAAGTTTTCCACATGTCTGAATATCCTATATACCAATAACAAATCTGTAGATCAAGAATTCGTGGAGTATGTAGGTTGAGAAGTGTCCTCACACACATTCTCACTTTTGCAGATTTATAGATTTTAATTATTTTACATTTGTTTATAACACGCTCTATCTTTCGAATGCTGTTGTAGAGACCGCGATACCTGTCACCATGTTTTTTGCTTTTTTTCTAATATTACAATATGAAAAAGAAAGCAAATATAAACGCCGCTAAACAATGATGTATACAAAAACGTCGCGATCTCTATATAAACACGAGTTAATACAACTTGTTTTAAACAAACGTTAAATGATAAGAGCGTCATAATAATTTAACACGAGATGATTTTCTAATGTAGTTTATATTGTAAATTATCTGTTCATTATTCCTCTGGGAGGCACTAAAAATAATTAAGATGGAGCCGATGAAACTGATACTTATCAAGTCAACATTATGTAGAGGTATATTAACTGCGTACTATGAACAAAGTTAATGCACAGTTGGCAACACTCGAAACTGATTAAAATTCTTTTCCCGCTGTAATTTTAAACATCGTCTGCATGGTTGCTTAAAATAAAATATGAAAAAATCGAAATTATTTTTAAAAAAAAACGAAATGAAAAAATTGTAATAAACGATACACAAGAAAAACAATTCAAAAACAAAATTCGATTTTAATCGTTTCTATTTTTAAACCACAAATGACTAAAAGCAAAACACAATGAATAAAGCTAAACACAAAAAAAAACAGTCGACACAGTTAATCGGAAAATAATTAGGCTGTCCGTTAAATTGATGAGAACTTTCCGAGAAATAATATGGAGTTTTAAAATGTAATCTGGAAATAATATGAAAGTGAAGACATTTATTTAAAGAATTTTTTTTTTTTTTGCAATTTTTTTTTATGTCAGTTTTATAAAAAGATGATTTTCTGGTGCAAATTCTGAAAAATATCGTTACCAAAACTTTTACTCGATATATAAACGGAAATTGAGATTCGCCATCGATCAATTTAAAAGGCGACGCCATGCGTAAGTGCACAAATGCAAAATGATTCTTAATTTTAACTGAGACAAAGGCAAGTTTTACTAAATACACACACACACACACACATATATATGTGTGTGTGCATATATATGTATATATACATGCATATATATGTATATATATATAAATATATATACTATATATATATATTATATATATATTATATATATATATATATATCAAATTTTAGTCATTCAATCAATTTTTTAAATTTATGACGTGAAATGGTCAAATTTCAAATCAAACGATTTTTATTGTAAGGCAACGAATACATTTGAAATATAACTCCTAATCCTATAGGATTTCGATGTCTACCATCTCTTCAGAGGAGAAAATATAAGCAAATAATTATAATGGTTTACACTTTATTTGTTGAAGTCAGTAAGATATGGAAATCACAATTACAAGTTTTTAATTAAGACAAGTTAATGAAAAGGATTTTTTATAAGATGGGGTAGTCTGTATAGAATATTGCTGCCAATAATATTGTGTAAGACCTATAATCACAGGTTTCCATACCAGTTGGTTTGTTAGATAACTTTATTCTGAAGTTTTTTTTTATTATACATAAATATATACATAATATATATAATATATATATGTTTATATATATATATATATATATATATATATATATAAAGTAAAAATAAACTAAAATACAAGCAATGGTTGACGTTATGTTACTTGAGTAGGAAGACCAACAATTAATAAAATAGTAATCAACGTTTCGTCCTTATTTCAGGGGACATCATCAGGATTTCATAGGAAAAATGCAGAAGAAAACGATTACACACCACATGCGAGTAAAAAAGGGAAAAATCCTAAAGTCCTTCCCCTTCTGAAACGTTTCTTTTTTGAGCTAAACAAAGGCTTCTAGAATCAGAACTTATTTCAAATACTAGCACCATCACGCAAAGAAAAGGTTTCTACAATTTAGCCCCTATAATAGGAAATATAATAATCAGAGAGCAAAATATGAATGTAGATCCTGGGTAATCAGTCTATATATCCTTAACCGTTTCTGCTTATATAAGTTCAACAAAATAAATAAGATAAAAAAAGGTAAATGTGCATGTACATATGTATATGAACAACGTTTTAATGTGTATGAATAGAATATCCAACCTTTTCACAGGCACATTTATAGTTTCTGCCCAGAAGGGGAAGGACTTTAGGATTTTTTTCTTTTTTACTCGCATGTGGTGTGTAATCGTTTTCTTCTACATTTTTCCTATGAAATCCTGATGATGTCACCTGAAATAGGGACGAAACGTTGATTACTATTTTATTAATTGTTGGTCTTCCTACTCAAGTAAGATAACGTCAACCATTGCTTGTATTTTAGTTTCTTTTTTGGGGGTGTTGTTAAGAACAAGGTTTATGAGAAGAAACCCAAAACAATAAATGATTTAAAAGATTACATTCATGCCACATTCACAGAAATTGATGAAGATCGGAATTTTTGTCGCACTGTGTGTCAGAAATCCTGGAGAGAGTTGAAGAATATTGCAATGTTGAAGGACATTTTGCGCATCTGAGAGATTAAATCATTTGTTTGTATGTTAACAGGTATAATGAATTTCCCGCTGTTCGAATTTCAAATAAATATTTAAATTATTTGAACTTTTTCAAATAACCTAGTTAAAGAAATTCAAATATTAAATAACTGTAAACCTACTTTTGGGCCACTCTGTGTATATATATATATATATATATATATATATATATATATATATATATATATATATATATATATATATATATATATATATATATCTTTTAGTGAATCAATATTATGTTTTAATCATAACTACAATATGTATTGTAAACGTGAGATTTAATACCATTATAAATTAATTAGTAAGGGTATATAATCATGGAAACCGTTTATACCGCGTAATTAATTTTAATGTTCTGGAAACAGGTAAACTTTTACTCCAATATAAAATGTAGAATTGAGCGCCAAAATATTTTTTTTCCCTGGGGGTTGTACTATAGTTCTTTACGTATCTAATATCAAACATTTGTAACTGGACACACTTCTCAGTCGTAACGCTACCCCCAATTTTTTTCACTTAGAGGCTCACCACTTATCAAGGCCTGGAGGCAACTCAAGGATTAAGTGTTAGTATATAATACTAGTTACAGTAGAAAATTGGTTAGAGTATAATTATCTAAATAGACATCATAATAGGAATTTATCCACATTAGACTTGAAGACGACCATGTTATAGCACGCCAGGAAGCAGACAGACGGTATTGTGTCATACGAATGGATATTTTTAGTGGGGACGCTATGCCCTTGGAATTGTCGTTTAATTTTGTGGCTCGGATAGGGCTTGAAGAATGTTGTTCTCAGTTGTTTTTGCCAGACGAATGTTTTCTGGGGAGAAACAAGAGATTGGAGCTGAGTCTAACACCAATCAATAAAGCAGAGACATACTCACAACGTCTCTTCTGCGAAGAAGGGGGAGGAGAGAGGCGAAAAGGTCATTGCTCACTAAATTTGGAAGATAGTTAAAATAAATATGAATGAACACATTCTGTCTGGCTTGGTATCTGAATTTTATGGCATAATGTCTCATATATAAAATATAATGTATAATGATTTAGATTTTATTTTGAGAAAATTGAGCGCATTTTTCATGTATAGACTTTAAGTGAAAGTAGACTAAATCGAATGTGTGTAAATGTCCATGGTAAGTAAAAATGTCAGAACAATAATGATTATGAATCTTTCTAAATGACAAAGAAAAGAAGATGGCCGTTATGGTGAGATGGAAAATTATGATTGATGAGAATGGGATGATGAATGAGGAATTAATTGTTGATGGAAACGAATAAAACGTATGCACATGAATAGAGTGACTAAATATTAATGAAAGAAAATGGACTCAACAATGAAAGTGAATAGAAATGAATAAATGGAAATTAAAATAAACGCATGAAAGAGAAGAAATGGAAAAAAAAATAATAAGTTTGAATAATTATGAATAAATGACCGACAAAAACATGAATGTGAATTAAGAAAAAAGGTTTAAAAAAAAAAAGGAAAATATAACAAATTTTTGATTCAATGAAAAAAAACAAACAAACGAATAGACAATGTCTATGAATATATAAGAAACGGAAACTGAACCAACATGGGATTATACGAGTCTTTGAAATGAATAAAATGACTTTGAAATTGCTAGACATGAATATAAATGCAAATATGTTTTGTCTACGATTATGTGCATATTTTTTTTAGAAAAGACGGAGAACATATTATGTATCGAATATGTTTATTAATTAACGGATGAAGGAAGGGCGCCTAGCGTTGCCCGGTCATAAAATACGCTTAAATATATGTTACTTTCTGCTGATTTCGCACTAATTTTTGCAGAGCCAATTCTTTATTTAATAATCTAATGTATATATTATGTTTCAAAAGTTTCAAAAATGACCTGAGTGACATCAGTTAGGATGGAAACTAAAACATTCAGAATTCCAGCCGTGTGCCCTAACGTTTTTGCTATCCAAAGATGGATAAGAATAATTGAAAATTAAACCACTTCAAGCTCAGAATGAATTTGCACATCCGCAAAATTAACAGGAATATATCTGCAAAGTGAAATAAGCATTTTTTCTTACAACTTGGCGACATATTCTGTACGCGTTATTAATCTGACCAAACAAAGTTTTATTCATAGTAAACCATCCTCGGTGTATTACAACTATTTCCTATTCATTTAAGTGTTATGTGACCAGCCGTTTAATAGTTTATCGGTTAATTTTGTACACACACACGTACATACATATACTATCTTATTTATATAGAAAAGCATTCATAAGTTAGATTATTTTTCGGTAATTTTGAATAGGATTCTCATTGTATATTTCATCTACTGACTTTCTTAATATACATCACTTCGAAATCGGAAATCTTTATGGTGAATTCGAGAATATTTATGAATTTCCAACGAAAGCATTTCATTAATCGTCTGCGTAGACTGTTTTCCGTAAATTGGTCATGAACGTGTAGATGTAGTTAGTAATTGTATTCTTAGTATCGTCTGTACTGAGGATTTAAATTTAACCTTTAGAAAACTCTCACTTAGAATATATTAGTAGTAGTAATAGTAGCAGCAGTAGTAGTAATAATAGTAATATGACTATCATAATTAATTCTATGGCCCAGATAGGGCCTGAGGAAAGTTGTTGGCAGTTGTTTCAGCTAGACAAATGTTTTCTGATGAGAAACTACAGATTGGATCTCAGTCGACATCTACCGTAAATGTATCAATGAAGCAGAGGCATACTCACAACGTCTCTTCTGCGAGAAAGAGGGAGGAGAGAGGCGAAAAGGTTATCGCTCACTAAATTTCGAATATAGTTAAAATAAATATGGATGCACGCATTTTGTCTGACTTGCTATCCGAATATCATAATAGTAGTATGACTGAGCGGATTGACCGGACATCTTTACAACGGATGAAATGTTGGAAAGAGATCGTGTCAAATTGACCGATTAGCATGGTTACACCTGTTCTACTTTTTGTACGAAGACTTATTAATCCCTATTAATCGCTCACCGACCGGATACCATAATGCTTAGTACACTGCAGCAAGTGATATCAAAAATGCGTAAAGAATTTAATTAAACTCGGTTGGGTAGTTTCGGAGAAAACTTCTAGAATAAATATAGTACTGCCGTGACTAATCCCTATTAATTCCTAACCGAGCATCGAACAGACACACTAATATTACTCTTGTTTTACATTATCATAACGAACGTCCATACAAAATTTAAGTCAGATCAGAGGAATGGTGTAAAAATTAAAACAAAACTTCTAGACTAAATATAGTATTGTTGTGACTAATATTGATTAATCCTTATTAATTCTAACTTTGCGTCGAAAGAATGTCTGCTGCACCTATTCATAACAAAGGTTCTATACAAAATTTCAGCCAGATCGGCAAAGCAATTTTCGAGAAAATGGAATGGAAAGAAAGGCAAACAGTTTTAGTGCTTGGAGTATTAGAAATAAAATTGTACGAGTGCACGCTTAAAAAAGACTAGTAGAGATGACTGCAGTTGCTCGGGATTAAATGAGGATCAACAACTATTTTGCACTTTCAATATTTCGTTCTACTTAAAATTTATGTAAAATCGTATTTTTTTTAAATAAAATCCGTCGATTTCCTCGTCTTTTCAGTGACACACTGCCATGCACCAGGGTGAAGTGTTACATGCCGCCACGCAAAGGTTTAGTCTTCAATGCATTACAGTCTGTAGAGAAGCTATTGTTGATTTTATGAAATTATTTTATAATAATTAAAATGCAAATTCCATATATCATTGTTTAATTGAGATCAAAACAAAAACATTCCGATTGAAGCCGCCCGTCTTTTCAAAGATCGTACTGCTATATTTATACGCCTGGCTCTTCTGCTTCTGCGATGATAACATTTTCCAAATACATTGTGCTGTTAGGCTGTATAATGTTGTCAACTTTCGTCAGAATTTGACTCTTCCTTCTTTAATCTGATTTTTTTTCGATTATTGATGTTCGATACTTATCGGAACCATTCCGATAGAAAACTTATACTGGAACACTCCCACACACATGAAGTACATTTGTGAAATTTGAAAGAAATGCGCCCAGCCGTTTCGGAATACATAGGGGAAGAATTCACACACTGAGGCACACAAAGACAAATGGCCAACATGTGTCGAAAACCAAAATGTTTTAATTTAAAGTATTGTTGAACTTAAGAACATTACAAATGCTGCTGTAAAGAAGGTGTGGTACGATTGCTTAAAAATTCTACCACACCAGAGAGCATCCCGCATTTCTGCAATGATATCATTCAACTATGCGTGAAGTATCCTTGTTATCTGTGGGGTAGTGCATGCATCACTAGCCTCTCACTCTTCAACAGTGCCAAAGTCGTTGAAGCTCTAACCTCTGTCGCAGCGTTGCTATATTGCAACAGAGATTGATCTGACGAACTCATTGACTAGTACCCCATGTACGTACGTACGTAGCCCTGACACACGCTTCTAGCGTCAAAATCTAAATCTTTCAGTGTAGA
The DNA here is from genome assembly GCF_053919585.1 of Euprymna scolopes. NCBI lineage: Eukaryota > Metazoa > Mollusca > Cephalopoda > Sepiida > Sepiolidae > Euprymna > Euprymna scolopes. The sequence goes on from NC_136506.1 coordinate 21,216,635, forward strand.
AGTTCGTTGTCGGAATTTCTTCTAGTTGAATAGTTTCCTCTCTTGAATCCTCCTTCCTGCTTCCTGCTTCCCTGTACTAACATGCAGAAATTTCAATGTAATATGAACAGGCATCTTGCTTAACTCCTTATATAGTTGGCTGTAGATTATATCCCAAATAATGGTCCGTTACCTCCAATTTCCAATATGCGTTGTTTTATGAAAAAAGAATTAAATAAAGAAACAAATCTAAGCTGGAATTTCGTAAGTGCTTTTATTCTTTCAAAATTTATAAAGGTCCATGGGAAACATAATATTTTATTTTAAAAGAACTCTTAATTATCTTTGTTAATTTGAGTTAAATATTTTACGATGCTCCATTTTTTTATGCTGAAATATAATTTTTAAATGACTTATTGTTGATCATGTATTATCATGTTTAACCTTTTTTGTACCAATGTTCCTTAAATGGAACATAGTTTTCAACATACTATAGAAATTGTAATTTTGCTTTAAATTCAATTGTTATAGGTTATTTCTATTAAAGTAGCTTCATTTTACTCCAGATTTATGAAAACGTTTATAAATTATTCTTATAGTTAAAATAAATGGAATTTAAAATAGAGCTATAATCACTGTTTTTCTGGATGAGAATTGGAAGGCCTAAAATAACCATAAAGCAACCTGAGAGAAGTTTTTGATTAAGAGGATATCCTTCAGCAGCAATCAAGGTGTGTATGTATGCTGTTAAAAATATAATATATCTAACAAAAAATTTGATATGAGAAAAATAAAAAAAATGTTCCATTTATAAAACATTGGGGGGTTACTGCTCCAAAGGTAGCAACATATATCTTGTATTGTATTACCTAATACTGTACGTTTTATAAGGTACGCACTAAATATTTAAAAAATTATAGATATAAATTTTATATTTCTGACAATATTCATCCTTTTTTTCATAGATGGATCCTCATAAATTTTATGGAAGAAAGACGACAAGAGTTTCTACACTTGCTGAAGCTCGTGAGGTAAATGAGCAATCATCAGATCCTGCAGCCATTGTTGTGCTACCTCCTACTGCAGGAGATGCAGCAGATCAAGAAAGTGATATCGAGGAAATTCCCGATGACCCGGAAGTTGAGTATGAGCCGGCTGGAGAAATTGAAATAGAAGAAAATACGGAAAGCGAGTCTGATCATGAAATCCTGCCACTTCAAAAAAAAAAAAGGAAACAGAATAGTAACATTGTTTGGAAGAAGAGTGCTATATTTAGCAAGCCAATGCAAGTTGGAAATGCCGTTATAGATCAGAAGCTTGAAAAACTTGAAGGAATGACGCCTTATGAAATTTGGAAGCTAATATTTTCTACCGAAATGTTGCAACATATAGTTTTTCAAACTAACATGTATGCTAATAGGGATAAAAACGTTGAAAAATTCATAATATTAGAACATGAAATGGAACAATTTTTAGGGATCATCTTGTTATCAGGATATCATCTTGTACCACAAGAGAAACTGTATTGATCAACCCAACCTGATTTTCGTGTAGAAATTGTTGCTAAAACTATGATTAGAAACAGGTATCTTGAAATAAAAAAGTACTCACACGTTGCTGATAATCTGAAGCTTACTGCAGGTAATAAAATGAGTAAAATTTCACCATTATATGATATGATGAATGAAAATCTTGTGCAATTTGGTGTTTTTCACAAACTGCTCAGTATAGATGAGTCAATGGTTCCATATTATGGACGTCACAGTGCTGAAATGTTCATCAGAGGGAAGCCAATACGTTTCGGATATAAAATCTGGTGTATTTACGGCAATGATGGCTTTCCTTATCATATGAAAGTCTACCAGGGAAAGGAGGATAACCATGAAAACTTGCCCCTTGGTACTAGGGTAATCAACGGCATGGTAGATGTAATAATGTCGAATACGGATATTACTTGGCACGAATTGTAGTTTGATAAATTTTTTACAAGCTACAACCTACTGTCTGAACCAGGTGATAAAAGTGTTAGAGCAACTGGAACAGTAAGAGAAACAAGAACATCTAATGCAACGAAAAAGCTCATCTGCAGCAAAATTCTCAAGAAAAAGGAAAGGGGAGGTTTTGATCATTGTTCTGATGGAAAAGTTTATGTTGCAAAATGGCATGACAACTCAATTGTAACAATCGCAACCAATTGGGAAAAGCATAATCCTGTTCATAAGGTAAGACGTCGTGTCAAAAGGGGAGAAAAACAGGTTCCGCAGCTGCATCTCGTACACTCTTACAATAAAGGAATGGGTGGTGTCGACCTAATGGATAGACTAGCTGAATCTTATCGACCTAGTATACGGGGTAAAAAGTGGTACTGGCCACTCTTCATCAATGTAATAATTTTGTCAGTGATAGCAGCATGGAGGCTTCACTGCAAAACCGATCAAAAAATACTATCTCATTTGGAATTTCGCAGTCAAATCACACTGTGTTTGCTAAAGGCAGGATCACAACGTGGAAGAATATCTATGTCGGCTGGAACATTGCCCGCCAATGTAAGATTTGATGGAATGGAGCATACGTTAGGGTCCACAACACAAGGGAGATGCTAAGTGTGCAGCAAAAATACTAAAAATATGTGCAGAAAGTGTAATAATCGGTTACATGCGGAGAGGGGAAAATTGTGTTTTGAAAAATATCATAAGAAACAATGAAAATATATCAAATAAACACTTCTTTTCTTATATTTTAGATCTAGTATATTATACATGGAATTTTATTTTATAGCTTTATAAGAGATCACTTATTTTACAAAGGAATAAATTGTCAGAATCTCAATGTCGTTCACCTGTAACCTCCCAATGTTCCTTAAATGGAACACACAATAAAATAAAAAACTGATATCGTATAAAGTTCAAATTTTATATATAAAGTCATTAAGCTATGGTGAACTCATATTTTAAAAATGAACGAAATCGTAAAGAATATGCTATGGTCGGTCCAAAAAAGGTTAAGATATGAAAGGAGTGATTGAAAATGTTCTAAATTATTTTCTTGAAATCAATCTTTGTAAAGTTTATATAAGTGCAGTTTAGAAATTTATGAATTTAAAATTAAATAATGTACCTTAATTTTAAAATTTTGTAATAAGTATTTTGCTTTAATTATTTTCATGCCTTTTAAGAAATGATTTTCGGGCATATATATATATATATATATATATATATATATATATATATATATATATATATATATGACTAGCAGAAAACCCCGACGTTGCCCGGGATTAAATGATGATCAACGAATATTTCACACTCCTATGTTTTTATTGTCATAAAATCCGTGAAATTGCCTGTTACTTATATTTCGGACTAAGTTACTGCATGAATTCGGTAACTTAGTCCAAAATATATGTTATTGTACATTTCACTCTAGAGAACCTACTCTTTCTTTTATAAAATTATTTTATATACACTTCTTTTCTAGTAAACGAAAAGAACAATAAGAAATTTACGGGGATGTTTGAACCTACAGAGCACGTCATGCGCAAAAAGAATCAACAACAAGAAAACAGACACACGTGGATTTTTTGTCTTATAAAATCTTTTACAGTTAATAAAAAAAATTAAGAAATTTACGTGGGAAGTTTGAACCTACAGACGACGTCATGCAAAAAAACAAAAAACAAAAAAAACACGCTATTGACTTACACTAAGTAAAATTTTCATGCTCGTTGTTCTATGATTGTTGCTCAGCGACGACGTGTAAAAAATGCCTTTGCCGATGAGAGATGAATTCAAATAACTGTTTTGATTATCGATTATCGGAAAGTATCCGGTGTATACTTAGACAAAACTTAACTAAAGTCACTCCCAGACTGATATACTAAAGTTTTGTAAATTTTAAAGTAAATCTGTTCAGCTATTTCTGAGTCTGTAAGGAACGAATTAAAACACACAAAGTTACATATATATATATATGTATATATATATAAAGAGATATATATAAATATATATATGAAGATATATATATATAAAGATATATATATATGAAGATATATATAAAGATATATATATAAAGATAGATATATATAAATATATATATATATATATATATTAAGACAACATTTTTTCATATAAACATACATTGCTAAAAACAACCGAAAGCTTCTGTTTAGTAATAGCTTTCTTTTATTTTTTTTCAGTTTTCGGTATATATATACTAGCAGAAGTACCCGTCGTTACTGGGTTCAAAGACAGCCTACAGAAAATGGACTGAAAGTATGACAGGTTATGAAAAGAAGTGGGTTGTAAAGTTTTGTATACTCAAAAATTTTACCCTAAGCAAAATATGATGAAAGTAAAGATAATTTGCGCGAAAATATATTTTTTATATCAACTTTGTTTCCATTCCTAGCCAAGATTGACCAACAAAATGATGTTTCCTTACAAAGAGAAAATGTTATATATAATAATATAAATATACAAGAAATAAATGTTACCATAGTCAATAAAAGTTACTTTTATGGTAGAAAAGTTCATTGGTTTTATGTTTAAGTAGTTTGTATAATTGTTTTTTTTTTATTCACGAACCGGTTTAAAAAAAAATCAAAATGACAGCGACTTTGAACTGGAGAGCTCCGTTTCCAATTTGAAGAAGGGGCACCTGACCATTCTGTGTTTACAATTAAAGAGAGTTCCGTCAACGTAAGGAATATTTATAAACATATTTAAATGTTTTCTGTTATTTTGTGCTTGAGAAATATTCGATTATGGCATGTGTAGTTTATATAAAAATTCATTTAAGTAGTTATCGCCTCAAATTTCGTTTTAATTTCGGTTCGCAGAAATTATTTCAAGTAAAGAACATAAATAACTATGTCAAAACAAAAAAAAACATGAACTGAACTTGTATTGACTATGATCACATTTATTTCTTGTATATTTATTTTTTCAGGTAGTCGATTGTTGGCTTTTCTGCTAAACACTCTTACTAAATATTATCGACGAAATATAGAAAAACAAAGAAACAAAAACAGTTTTGAAAATTAATGAAGTTTTTCTTACTTTAAAATAATCCGAAACAGCAAAATGGGATATTAAAAAAGTAAACACGTAATTACTTTAGTTTTTTTTTAAAGCAAAGAATCTATATAAATATGAATAAGAAGAAAATGGCGCCCTTTTCAAGCAGAACAGCTTCGTTTCAGTTTTACAATATTGAACGGTGTAGTATAGCGCGGTCGGATTCTGGCGTGTACTATTGTAATGTACACTGACCAAAAAAAAATGCTTAAACAGATATATTAATAAAAATAAGGTTATGTAAATGTTTTTAAAAAGACACGTCATTACGTGAGCAGGATGTTTTCCTTCTTTTGACACGATAACAAGTACGTTCTTATTTGTTATTATTAATCTATTTATCTATTTTCGAAAGAGTGCCACTTGCAAGTGAAAAAGGAAGAACACAGAGTTATGCAAAATTTGTGTCGAGAATTGTTTAAAGTTCCGAATTTTTTTTTTTTTTTTTTTTTGGCTTTTACTTTAATTAGAACGTGAATTTATTAGGTGAATTTATTCGACACTATATGATTCAACTCCAAAAAATAAATATAAGCTAACCTGAATTTAGATTAAACTTAAAGTATGATTGTAGACCCTCACCTCTTTTTAAAAAAATTGTTAAACTTTGTGACATATTTACATTCTATGGAGGTCAGGCGCGAACGAACACCCAATAATTTTATTATACCATATTTCTTCACACTGAAACATAATTATCAGAGTATACTTACGCAAATAGATATGAAAAGTCTTTATTAAAGTTTGTACCATATTTCCATGGAGTACAGGCGCGAACGCAGACCCAACAATTTTATTAGACCATCCCTATTTAAGTTGAAACATACTTATCAAAGTATTCCTATGTACATCTCTATCAAAAACACTTGTAAACGTTTTTTTCCTTTTTTATTTCCATACTTTGGGGTCCAGGCGCGAACGCAGACCCCACAATTTTTATGAACCACCGTTCTGCCAGATCAAATATAACCATTCCTGATCCTCGATACATTTCCTATCCTTATATGGAATCAGTTTTTAAAAATAGTCAACCATATAAGAGCCTATTCGTAACCACACACACACACACACACACACACACACACACACACACACACACGCAAACGTTCAGCTTTATATTATATTACGTATATTTTGGCAACATTTTTTCATATAAACAGACATTGTTAAAAACAACCGAAAGCTTCTGTTTAGTAATAGCTTTCTTTTATTTTTCAGTTTTCGGTTCTTTGTTTTTGTTTTGTTTTTGGTTTTGTTTTTGTTTTTGTTTTGTTTAGATTTTTTTGTATATACATCGAAGGCATGGATGTATGGTTCAAACATTTTTTCTTCTCGGGTCCGCACCAAATAGTATATATCATTTTAATTATCAGAGTACTTTGAGATCAGTGATTTGTATTTTTTTTTTTTTATTTGTAGACTATTATCCTCATCTTTATAGTTGTTGTTTAACGACGTTTCGACAACTATTCCTCTGGGCTTCATCATGTTGTTAATCGCGGATAGGAATGCTGAATCTCTTAACTGTATCTTTAGTAATTACTGCCTTCCATAGTTGTTGTCGTATATAATAGATCAATAAAATATACAAGTTACTAATCTTCATGTATTCCAATAATTAAATAATATTAATACTATTCCCGATCTTACAATAGAACATCAGATAAAAAAAAAATGGATTAATCAAACCAAAAAGTGAAACCTTCCGAACCCGTGGCGAAACGGATAGAGACGTTGAACCTCTACAGTTCCAGGTGCATTTTCCGAAGATAGTGGTTCCAATCTTACCTAAAATCGGCCAGAAGATTAGTTGGCCAAACGTGACACCATGGGATCGTACTTCCCGCTCTTCCTTCAACCCCAACCCGAACCCGCTCCTTTACCACATCCCTTTCAAAATTCCTACTTTACACAAGTATACATTCAACTTCCTTTCAGAATATAAAGCACACCAGAATATTTTATAAAAACATATATATTATTGACTCTCCTTTTAATATCGTTCTTTTTTGTTATTTTTTGGTCTGATGAAGTGGTATCCTTGAATTGGGATTCCACTAAAACATGTATGCATATATGTAATCAATATTGTTTGTATAATAAACAGACTATATATATATACATACACACACACATATATACACATATATATACATATATATATACATACACACACATATATATATACACATATATATATACATGTATGTACATACACACACATATATATATACATATATATATATATATATATATATATATATATATATATATAGTTATCCACATGCAGTACTATTTCGCTGTGTCACAACTCATCAGTGCAGCTAGTAAAGCAACCGCCCCAGGCCAGGATCGAAACCCGACCGCCTAAACGGCAGTTAATTCCCGCCACTATTATTCTGCTGCTGCAGGGGTAGTGAATTAACGATGTTTTGACATCGTCCAAATGCCCAAGCTCGATTTCTTTACACAAAGAGCATGGCCTCATACGCTAATGGCAGTGTGTATATCACTTCCTATTGTGCTTAACTCAAGATAGGGATCCTTATAGTCATCTACATACAGTACTGCTTTGCTGTATCACGGCTCATTAGACAAGCCACTACCTCAGACCATATATATATATATATATATATATATATATATATATATATATATATATATAAGGAGAGACATATATATATATATATATATATATATATATATACGTATATAGTAATCCGTATAGTGTATACTGATAAAGTAGGTATAGGTTCCCAAATTTATAAGAGAAGTGTTTGCGTTGTGAATAAACTACTTAGTAAACTTCGGTTTTTATGTCAAACAATTTATGAATATTGAATTTTAAATCATCAGTTCACATGACACTTTAAATATAAACGCGAATTATTTAGGTCTTCTGCTATGATGTTACACCTAGGATAAATAAACGGCACTGTTCTAAATTCCGCGCAAATTCCGAGTTTGACAGAATGATCCCTGAGTTTGAGAAGATGCACGTGAACATGTTTGGAGATTACATCGACTGAAACGTTATAAAAATAGTACTACGTGAGAATAATAGTTCGAATAATCTAAATAATACGAACTATCATTCCTTCATTTGGAAAAGTCATTTTTTGTTTTTAATTTGTAAAAAACGAATGTTAATATCCTGTAAATTGATGTTAGATTTTTCATTTAATAATCGTAATTAGCTTTAAACAACAAAAAAAAAAATCCCAAATAATTTCGTCCGCCATTAAACATCGAACAATTTATTCCCGATGAAGCGATTTTGTTGAAAAACGGACGAACCGAGAAGAGTAAATCCTCGGCATATGGCGCACTTAACGCGTCTAATTAAATACGTTTGTTAAAACAAATTACTGAAAATATTGTCTTAATAGCGAAAAGAAAAAAAAACGCATGCAAAATCTCACCCAAAACAAAAGACAAAATAGGCTTACGGAATGTGCACTTAATGGAGTGTAATGAATATGGAAACAAAAGAAACAAAAGATTACGTGCATCAGGTAAAATTCAAGTATTTCTTTCTCCTTACTTTTAAAGTATATCTATTTACCTATCTGTCTATCTTCTCCTATTTTATATATCTATCTATATTCTTATAAAGTTTAGTGTTTTCTAACCCTGGAATTACTATTAAAAGCCTACATTTTTTACTTAAAATTATTTACACGAACCAATTAATATACTCAGTAATGGTATGCAAGTTACTGCGTGAAAGTTTATTAATTGGCACATACATTTGAAAAAACGGGCGTTAATTAATTATTTACTAATATTTAATGGTTTCCTTTTAAATAATTAGGTCTGTTTACCATTAATTTGAATTCTATTTATGCATAATCTATAATGCGTAAAATAAAAACATTTAACACCCACATTTATAGTGTGTACATATACATATATATATATATATATATATATATATATATATATATATATATACAACTGTCTCCGTGAGTGTGCGAAAATTCTCTTCAAACTCCTCTCCCAGTATTTGGTTTACAGGGTGTAAATTTGATGTATAGGGTGTTTGGACATGTAGCATAGTTTAAATTTTGTTTTTAGCCGTCAAGAAATGCTGATAAGGGGTCAGAATTAAAAGCAAAACAGTTGACCTTGTCAGAGTAAGTCGAATAAAACATTACTAGTACAGTTTCGTTTGCGGATTCTCAAATTTGAACATTCATAACTTAATGTCGCTTAATTTTTCACTTTTTGTATTACTCTGTCCTTAGCTCAGACGGTAATGACGCTAAAGTGATATATAATGACTAAGGCGTTAAACGTCCTGGTTTCTATTATAGTGTACGGTATCGAAGTCGTATTCTTTTATAAATTTTGAAATTACGCATTAATATATATTTGATAACAATCAATAGCGAATTGGCTCTATAATAATAAATAAGAAATCCTCATGAATTCAAATATATTTGTGCGAATTTTTCGATTGGGCTAAACCGGGTGGCCTGCTAATATTCTTCTAAAATAATTATAGATGAAGTAATTTCTTCGTAGTTTGTCTCTGTTGCATACTGTCTGTTGTGGTTGCAAGGTTGAACAATAATTAGTAAGGAAATACAATGAAGACGCAACCAACAAGATAACGCAATAATAAGTGTATTAAAGAAAAGGTATATTTACAATATGTACAAATGACGGTGTCGAGTCAGAGAGTCTTGGTGGGAGGACATGTACGCTCTTCGGCATCACTTCTGGTGGCATTTGAGTAAGACACACCAAGGCCAACCTAGGCTTGCCATTTATAGTGTTATGTTATTCGCATATGCAAATTAGTGGTTGCCACCACAACACTTTCCCTATTCTTTCCAAACATACTAAAAAGGCCATATTAATTTACACTTACATATATTTTTTATAAGAGAAAGACAGAGAGAATTAATATGCGTGCATTGGGAATACATTTCTTATTTTTTTTACGGCATAACAAACTAGGATGATTTATTTAATGCCACAATAAGTCAGTATAAAATTATTTTATTATTTAGTTCGTTCTAATTTTCTTATATATAAGCATCACCAATTTCGTGTGATTTCTGTCGTTGGTCTGCTAGAGTCAACACTCATTTTCTGTTTGTTCGTTTTATGGCAAATCAAGCCTGGCTTATTTCATTAATAGATGTCATTTTATAAAAATATTTTTGTCTCAATTGTCTAGTTTTCTTATATATTATCATCACCAACCTCATGCGTAATTTGTCCTTGACCCGCTGGAGCAATACCGCTTCTCTTTAACAACATATTCTGTTTCTAGCCTGTTAAAGCCAATGCTTGTTTTTGAGAACAGTCTCTCCTTGGCACTTCTTTTTTCCTATCTTGAGAAGTTAGGTCAGACGTCCTCTTCATTTCGATTGGTTTGTTGTCAATTTCTATCACACGTTTGTTACGATATTAACCACGTCCATATCGCATTATTCAAGCTGTGATTGCCTTGTCCATCTAGTGCCAAATAGAAACTTTGCATACAAATAATATATAGGGATGCGAAACCTGATTATGTTAACGGTAGCCTCAAACAATAAATATTGATAAAATCACATACAAAAATTCGCATATATGAAAGTCAATTAAAAAAATCAAGTATGTATTATTTGATGTGGAATATTGCATCATCTTGTATCAGAACCTTTTATGAAGCTACTGGCATGTATGCAAATGACCAAGCCGTGGAACGAGCGTGACGTCACCGGTAAATGCATATATATGATATAAGGATCAGTGGAAGAGGAGAAAAAAACACGTATGGTTAAGAGCGACTATTAAGCTCGGGTTAACATGGCGGAGTTTTATTAGCCAGGTTGCGTCACAAGAGATACTTTTAAACAAGATGGAATTTGTAATTTGGGCCAGATCCTCAAACGGCCGCATACAGTAGAACGAATTACAGCTTGTTATAGCTGTAGACAAAGAAAATAGTTGACCACATTATAACTAGCTTGGAAAATACGTGTTAGGCGGCGTGGTGGTGAAACGACAGGTAACAATTGACTTTTTTTTCTGTTAAATTTCATTCCTTTTGTTTCTTTGCGTGACTTGCATGTAAAAACTTCAGTCAGTGTTAACATGTAAGTTCCACGTTATGAATATCCATCCACCCATCCATCCATAGCCTTGGGCCCCTGGGGGGGGGTATAGGTCATCCACAACTTTTTAGATGCTTTTACAGCGAGGAGTTCTTTCGTCTGGTTTAGGGTGCTGGCCTTACGCCCGACTTTCCAAGGAGGTAGAATACAAGGCCTCGCCTTCCCAAATTGTCTCCTAACTGGTACTGATCAGGCTAAACGTTACTTAACTTCGGTGATCTTGCGAGAATCGGTGTGACAACGGGACTTTGCTATACACGTTATAAATAGTCACGTTTAAATTTTGGATATTTTAGGTAAGTAGACTTATAAGAAGAGGAGTTTAAATATAAAATCAGCCGAAGTTAAGATAAGTAACGGATCAGGATAGAAATGTTGACACAACTGTGTTTGTCCGTAAAATAAAGGATAAAATCTCACAGGATTTTTTCACTTTGATTCAGTCGTCAGTTTATACCAGATTGTCATCCTTGTTCTCAATTTTATTCAATTTTATCCTAAATATTTTTGACAAATACATAAACGGAGTGTATTAATTTACAAATGTTTGGTTTTTGTAAGTAGAAAGATATTAGGCATATGTATTTTGTTTGACACAACGTACGTTTGTGTGTGTTATAACAAGATAAGAATATAAATATGCGTGTATATTAGCTGATTTGCAACCATGTTAGTGTAGCAGTTGTATAAGTTTTACCTCATTTAAACATTGATACTAATCACCTACTTTTTCAACTTAAAATTATTAAAGCAAATTTCTTAATGTATCCAGTCAGAAGGCTTACTAATATACGTATTCCTTTTAAGAACAAGCTATTATTAATTAATTATCCATTTTTGCTATGTTTACTTTCATTTGTTGAGTACATTCCGTCCCCGGAATGACTTCGCTGAGGGAATATTCTTTAGACGTATAATAAAAAAAAAAACAATTGATGATCTGAGATCGTGTCAAATTGAAAATCTACAATGCGATAGAGCATTGTTAAAAATTAAAGTACATAGTTGTTGTCGATGTTATGATGTGGGAAGATATTGTTCAAAGATGCTTCTCAGTTTATCATATGTAGTTTAGAGCCTGGTTAGGTGTAAACAAAAATATGTTGTAAATATGGCAAGTAAACACTATTCTTATTAGCGTATAGAATTACACTATCGCTACTGCAACCTATTTACCGCACAGATCAATAAGAATATTAGTAACTCGAAGGTCGCCTATGGTTGCATGGTCATAAATTCTTTCATTATGAAATTTTAATTCATTCAGACTTCGTATTTATTAATTTAGATCAAATTCCATATAGATAATTATATTGTCCATAATATATATATATATATATATATATATATATATATATATATATATATATATATTTAGGAATGATTTCTCGAGCTAGGATCGAAACCAGACATTCAGTACTCAAGACGTAGATGTTATTTAGGGTTTCAACTTCCGCCGTTACTGTCTGAGCTTCCGGCAGATAAATGAAAAAAGGTTTAAAATTAAGCTAAAAAGATGTGACGTTACTCAGTTTACTCCTACGAAGATCAAATATTTCATTTTCAATTTTTACTCCTTGGTTGCTATTTCCAGAGGCTAAAAACGAAATCAAAGTTATCGCCGAGGTCCAAATAACGTTAAATCTCTTGTTTCAGATCTGTGCGCTAGAATGGAGTCATCTAAAATTCTACGAGAGTGGTTAATATGGATAAATAGAATTTAACGAAATAATTAAACGAAACCAACCATTTAATAAAAAAAACATAAAATGGATGATTAATTTAAAAATGCGCGTTTTTAAAATGAATATGTAAATTAGCCAAACTTCAGTGAATCTTCTGCATATCCATGACTGAGTACATTAAGAATTGTACTTAAATAATTTTAAGTAAAAAGAGTAGGTGTTTAATATCAATGTGCAAATGATTGCACATTGAACGAGGTATAAAAATTACTAAGTTCAGCATTTTCCACCCTCATTTAGCACCAGAAGCCCCCAGGGGACGTCAAATCCTGGTGAAAATGATCATACAGTGCAGTTTTAGACCTTAACATATGTAAATTCTTGTTTTTCAGTATGCAAAAAAATAAATAAATAAATAAATGACTGAGTCCATCATTTGCCTCCAACCTTCATTTAGCCCCCAAAGTCCCTCAGGCCTTAACATATCTAAATTTGAGTTCAGCGCCATACAAAACTGCTAAATAGTCATACACAAAAAATTTTGGACAAATTTTTGTAAAATAGTCACAATAATGGAATGTTTTTATTAGCCCTAAAAGAGCCCCTAGGGCACATACAAGAGTTGTCGCGAAGTATAGACAAAAAGGATTATATAGAAATCAGTTAGTTACAATTTTTCAGAAAGTTTTATAAAAATCCAAGGCATCAATTTTTTTTAATAAGCACTAAAGTGTTGATTTTAGCCATTTTAACCTGAAAGGCCATCCTAGGGTTGGGGCACCCGGAGTTTTCCCGAGAAATCAATTGTGTTTCATTTTTACATATATCATGTTTAATGTTTGTGTAAAATACCCCAAAATTCTAAGGCGTAGTTATTGAGAAAATACGGACAGACGAGCGGACAGACGGACGAACGGGCAAGGGTGAATTTACAAGCCCACCCTTCTTTATCAGGGGACCGGAAACTAAACTTTATAGTTATATAGGTGATGATTTCATTCCCAATGTGAATTGCTGTCGTGATAATGGAGTGTTGAGCAGATCCATTTTTAAATTAATAAACATTTCAACACTGCTTTGCTTCACTTTTTCTAAATAATCTGAATCTTTAAAAATAATGTGTTTAGCATTATCCATTAAGTTGTCCCAAAGGTTTGAAAATTGAATTTTGATGCATTTTAAATATTTGGGGGGGGGCGTTATTGCTATAGCGATCTTCATCTTTTTTTATTCGAGATGTCGATTGATTAGGTTGAGTTGCGTGTTTTTCTCCGGTACTGCTGGAAGCGCTGTCTTTCAACCAGGAAAACCGTAGAAAATATTTGCGCTGCCATAGGTGAAGGAACAATTGTATATTCGCCGATGTAAAAGTGGTGCAAGCGTTTCGATTCTGTTGACATGGGTTTTAAAGATGAACTTCGTTCGTGAAGGCCTTTGATGATGAAGACTTGCCAACGGGATTGAATATTGCGCCTTCACCGAACATTCGAGAATTGGCTGATTAGCGTGGACGTGAAGTTTGAAGGAATCATGCATTTTGAGTTGGTTTCGAACGGTCGTGCCATTAGTGCCAAACTTTACTGTAAGCAGCTGGGGCGGGTCTACAAAAAGTTGAAGCAAAAGTACCCGGCTCTGATTAATCGAAAACGCGCTTTGATGCAGCAGGACACACACTGCCAGGAAGACCAAAGACAAGTGTGAAGAGCTCGACAGCATTGAGGATCGTCCACATCCAGCTTACAACCCTGAGTGTGCTACAACACACTAGCGCCATTTTCGCTCAATGCAACACTTTCTGAAGAGCTGACTATTCGACTCATTCGATGAAGTGCAGGAAGCGTATTAAGAATTCTTTTATTCCAAGCCGGGTGAATGGTACTATGCCCATATGTGAAAGCTTACAAATCGATGGTAGATAGTCTTGGAAAATAATTATCTTTATTTTAAGAATTATATTTCTCTTTTTTTATTACATGGAAAGTAAAATTTCATTTTTTTTGCAAGTGTTTATAAACTTTTGGACGAGGGGTGGGTTTTTTTCATTACCAGCAAGGCACTTGGATATAAAGGGATACTAATTAGGATAGTGTTTAATAAAACACTATGGGCAGCTACACAGCGAGATGTTTCTTTATAACCATTTAAAACTTTGGGTGTCAATACAGCCAGGGAGAAAAAAACACGGAGGATTCTGAAGTCTTGCAGTCATAAGACAGAAACTATTTAAGTAGCATGCTACCGGCATCTAAGAACATCAAAGATGAAGGAGTGGAAATTTGCTGCTTGTGAAGGGTATGTAAGTCAACAAGGTACTATGTCATAAATTCTATAAGAGAACATTCCAATAAAGCAAAACATGCAAAAAAATGAAACATTGCGGCGATGGGACAGACGTTAAAGAGGGGTCGCTAGTGCGAGGTCTATTAGATTTAAAAATCATTTCTTGTTTTTTAAGAAGGGGCAAACACAATATAGATGCACCAGCCTATATGTGGCAACAATGCGCTATCCATTGGTGAATGGTAACATTGTAAAGGTATTACATTCTCAGATGTGTGTAATTTTCTTAGCACAGTAAAGGGAGCGGCTTACTTTCTTAGCAGCAGTATTGGGAATATCCTCGCTATATTCGTTCTAAATCGTGTTATTTAAAGAGTTTGAACGATGAACTCTCGGTTAGAATGTTATTTGTCATAGTAATCGCTGGCTGATAAGGTTTTTCTGATATTGTTAAAAGAAAAAAAACAGCTTTATCTTGTGGGAATTGAAACTCCCAGACAACTCGGCTGTCGCCTTTTAACTCTGATAACCGGAGAGCGACACAGTCACGTGACTTCCTATTTCTCATATTTCTCTCTCTTTCGTGCTGAACCCTCAAGCAGTCAACATGTAACGAAGAACCACTCCTGGTTAGCATCGGCATCCAACCAGTTCTCTTGACTAACCCATCAGCCTCTCGTCAATCGCAAGTAACGTTACTTATTTCTCAACGAACTCTTATTTCCTACCTATATATCCTGATTATTTCTCATGTAAATGTATGTAAATAAATCTACATTTTTTCGCTAATATATAACGGTATGTTTTCGTCATCGTTGTGCTACTCTTTTCTTTCTTAATCACTCTATAATTCAATTCATTTAACAGCACATGAGGACGGGATCGTCTATAACATAAGCAGACAATCCTGTTCCCTTTAACAGTCTTTTAGTGTTAAATGTTACCATGTCTTTATGGCTTCATCAACTACAGATTGATGGCCATTTTTTTGTTTCTTCCATTGCATTTAGTGCGTTCATTCGTTTACCCCTCACATTTCTTATAATAATCAGAGCAGAGGTACGATATATAGTTGTAGTAGTTGCATACCAAGAAGAAACTATAAACTATTATAAAACTTACTTTGAAAACTTTTATAGAATCTCACTTATTAAGCACTCAAAGCTGTCCGAAGCAAAATTATAACATATTTTTATTAAAACTTTAATAACTCTATTTCCGTCGCTGTTTGGATCTCCCTATTCGAAACCTCTTTTTCATTCTCTGCCCATAGCTCTCTTTAGACAGAAACTCACGCTCACACAGACAACTCGTTTACATAAATTCCTCAAGTTGGCATTGAAGAAGACCCGGAGTCTGTCTCTCTCTCTCTCTATCTATCTATCTATCTATCTATCTATATATATATATATATATATATATATATATATATATATATATATATATACGTGCACCTTGCATATGCACCTATTTGTATTACTTATATAATACAGACCATATGGGCCTATGTACCCTCTAGTTGTGTATACAAAAGTGTATTTTATGTCTAATAAATGCGTGTATACAGAATATAAAAATACCCATTCTCCTGCATGTATATAATCTGTTCATTGTGGATGCGGATGCTGCTTCACAAATAAACGTAGTTATCAAACGCGAGACATAAACTTTTTATATGCAGCTACCTTTACAATCATACAGATAACAATATGTCGGCTTCTGTCAGACTAAAGGCACATACTTTCTTATTATTCCAAACTCGGAAAGAACACCATAACAACGACTTATATTTTACACGGTTTTTATACGTCTTATAAGTTTCATTGTCGGAGTTAAGAACGCAGGGTCTCTTTCTCCATTTTCACTCGTTCTTTCTGTCTGCTTCCGACAAGGTCGTTCGCTCGCTAAAGCACCTGTCGCCAATTCTTCCCCTTGATCTCTGCTGGCTTATATTTAAATCAACAAACCTCAAACCAATATCCAAGGATACGAAGTGGTGACATTTTACGTAAGTCAACTTCTAATCAAATCTTACAACTACTCCGAGTTTTCTTTTCAACCCACTTGGTTTATTTTTGTTTATGAATAAAATGCATGACTAACTATTCCAAGCTGTCAATCCACATTTTCTAAAAACTTTCCAATAATTATATTCAGCCAGGTTATTCGGCGTTCACACGTCATGATAATATAATATTACAGAATTTTATTATCTTGATTTAAAATTTACTTACTTAATTTACTCTAATATAGACTAGAAAACAGATCCCTGTTACTAAATATACACCAGGCAACAGTCAAGAAGTCAATTTTCTTTTCTAAACGTCAGATATTAATTATCCCGTGCAACGCCGTTCCACAAAATGTAAAGTTTGTGATTGTTTATATTGTCGCTTTCTTTTTGTCTTAGATGGATGTACAAATGCATACTGACACAACTGCTCTTGAAATTATTAATAACATGATATATTCACATTTTCTGAATAAATGTGCATGCGAATTTTTATTTAGCACAACTATATTGTAGATATAAAACAAAGCTTTATCATGAATGATTTTCAATTTGGAGATTGTATTTTTACCCAAATTGTATTTTAAATAGTGCTGGTACACGCTTTCCAAGTGCTTTTGTTTATAAAGCGAAATCCGATTACAATCGACATATTAAAACGTAAAAAAAGACAATAAATTTAGTTTGTTACTTTTAGCGGTTTATTTCATAATAGCCTGTGTGGAATAGAAGCATAAAGGAAAAGGGCGCTTGTACGGGATAGCCTTCATTAGGCGCTCTTTTCGTTTTATTGCAGTCAAGATATAAAAACGTTCATCATTACAATGAGTTTCCGGTATTTTATGCGTAAGAGAGCGTCGAGCCCTTGACGAGCGCGTGTTCTTTCCAGATGTGTCGGCAGCTACTAATGGTTCTTGTGAGGACGACGGAGTTATGGTCGCTAAATAAATGGAATCAGATATCAGATAAAACCGGCTTATGAAGAATGGAGGAAATGGCTGGAAGGAAGCAATAAAAACCAATGATATCGACCTGAAAGAATCAAATGTGTACATCGCTTGCAGATTTTTTTTTTTTTTTTTACTAACTTTGTACTCAATGCAAGGAAGCAAAACTGCCTGTTTAAAATAATCATTTCCACGGGGCTACCTGGATCTTTGAATCACAGGGCGTTCCAAATAATAATAATAATAATAATAATAATAATAATAATAATAATAATTCACATAATTTACGTTGATATAACGGCTCCCGTAAGATCATCAATGTTATGCAACGTCGAAACTGGTCAGTACTAAAATGGGTGGCTATTTAGACGTTCCAGATGCTATATGTGCTCTCGGCTTATCTCGGCATTGTTTCCAGTCGTATATCATTTCCTCTTGCCACTAGAGTCAAGCAGTGCCGATGCAGGAGAGGTGTTGTTAAGGGTTGCATAGACTTTGTCTCACAATTACACGCGCACATATTTTTATGAGGGTATCCACTCTTTCTTGAGACGGAACGGAGGTATCGCTATAAAATAATAATAATAATAATAATAATAATAATAATAATAATAATAACAATAATAATAACAAAAAATTTAAATCATAATAATAAGAAGAACAATAACAACAATTGTAGCAATAATAATAATAATAATACTGATAACAAAAATAATGGTATTAATAACAATAATAATCTTCATAATAATAATATTAATAATAATAATAATAATAATAATAATAATAATATTCATAATAATAATAATAATAAGAAGAAGAAGAAGAAGAAGAAGAAGAAGAAGAAGAAAATAAAGGAGAAGAAGGGCCGTAACAAAATCCCTAAGGATAAGTGCGAAGAGTACACAACTTTGGGTTATCAATGAGTACTCTCCACCTCTTTCGATAAACTTTGCAGATTAATTTGCCTCATCGTAACAGCAGTTTAACATTGTTTTTTCGTTGATAGCTACCGTTGATCTTCACTGGGATATTGGTGGCAATAAGCCTCCCCAAGGTCCCTCCTTACTTCTTTGGTGTGGTGCAAGTTTATGGTGACATATACACACACAAAAACGGGGTGGCCGGAACGCAGAGCCACCTTACAATTATATAGTTTCATTTTTCATGATTCCAGTTGACGTTCCTTTGTTTTTTACACCTATAGCCGTTTCTGTGTCCAGTTTTTTGTCAGTAATGAAAGTGTATTATTAATCTCCACATTCAAGGGTTTTTCCTTAATATTTCTGCAGTTTGTATTATTGTTATTCGTTGTATCTTCTCAGCCATCCCTCTGATTTAAATCTCTCCCATTCTCTTTTCTAAGTTTTTTAGTATTGTTCCTAGCGCACCTACTATTAGTGGTGTTATCGTGACTTTCTTCATTTTGCATATCCCTAATAATAATAATAATAATAATAATAATAATAATAATAATAATAATAATAAGCTCAGCCGAATAAGTGCGAAGAGACCTGGGATCTTGGGGAAGCTTAGCGTCACTCAAATCCCAGCAAAGACCAAAAACTACTGCAAAAGAGGCAGCTATTGAGATGATGCAAATTTATTTGCAAGTTGTATTGAAAGAGGAGGAGAGTACTGGAAACCTGGGGTGACTTGTCGTCACTCAGCTTCCAGTGAATACCACAGGCTGCTTTCAGAGATAGATCCTTGAAGATCTGTGTGAAAGCTCCTTGTGAGCCAATAATAATAATAACCGCAGCAAAAAGCACTGACAATACAGGAAAATAAAAGAGATAAAGAATGAGACAAGAAAAATAAGATGGAAGTAGAACCAGCTACACGGACGATTAATAAGAGTGACAAAATCTGAGACTAACGAACACACATGGACATGGCTATAGAAACGAAACCTAACCAGAGAATCTAAATCCTTCGCAAATATTAACGCGATCTGAACAAACCACTTAAAAGTAAGGATCGACAAGATACAAGTAAAACAACAAATGGTGACTCTCTGGGCAAAGAGACGAAACGATAAACCGCATAATAAGTGAATGCAGCAAACTAGCTAAAACGAATATAAAAATGGACACGATAAATTTAAGATGGTAGTAAACTGAGACTCATGCAAACAACTGATTTTAAACATCAGGACAAATGGTATAAGCACAAACCATCAACTGTACATGAAAATGGAAGTCACAAAATCATATGGGACATGGATATACAAACAGATAAACCCATCTAAGCAAGGAGACTGGATGTCATAACAAGATGGAAAAGTCATATCAGATTGTAGATCTATTCGTTTCAGTTGACCAAATATGACACAACTGGGTGGCATGATAATTAACAAGAAGGAAAAGTCCTACCAGATTGTAGATCTTTTCGTTTCAGTTGACCAGAGAATGAAGATCAAGAAGACAGAAAAGCGAAGCAAATACACGGAACTGGCCAGAATACTCAAACGGATATAAACGATGAAGAAAGTCGAGATAGCATCATTAATAGTAAGAGCACTTTAAAAAAGAACAGAAGAGGTTTGAATTAGAAGGATGACTGCGAATATACAACGTATAACAATAATGCAAACAGTTGAAATAGTAAGGAAATGCCTTGAATGCGGAGACAAACATATATAAGCTAGAGGCACACGTCGAACATACATAAACTGCTAAATATTGAAAACACAAAGGAACATCATGAAAACTGAAACTATATAATTGTATGTTAACCTCCCCGCATCATTGTTCCCCGCTTTTACATCACCATACAGTAGGGCCAAACCAAATCAGTGAGGAGGATCAAGTAGGATGGAAAGACCTCGGAGAGAAAGCACTAGCCAAACCTCGACTGGATATATTCAAAGCGTACTGATACCTGGGGGAGGCTTATTGCCACACAAATTCCAGTGAGGACCAATGGTAGCTGCCACCGAGATATCAATTATAGGACGCTGTTGCGATAATGTAAATTTATCGAAAGAGGTCAAGAGCACTGGAAATCTGGGAAGACTTATTGGCATTCAGACTCCAGAGATAGCCACAAGTTGTTCTCAAAGTGAAATCTTTGTGTGATGGCTTGCGTGACTACTCCTAGTGAGTAAATAATAATAATAATAATAATAATAATAATAATAATAATAATCATAATCATAATAATAACAATAACAACAACAACAACGGGAGAGGGAGAAAGAGAGAGAGAGTAATAACCAGATCTTAACTAGATAAGTACGAAGAATACTGGAATCTTGGTTTATTGTCGCCGAGACTATAGGTTACACCACCTTTGATCGTCATAGAGTAATTTCGAATATTCTGTGTGAGAACACCTAATGGATAATGAGGGGGGCAGCACTACCGATACTCCTAGTGTATAAATTCTAGGAGTATAATGACCTTGATGAGGTTTATTGTGACCCAAAATCCAGTTAATGTCATTGCCTGCGACGAAACAATGCAAAGTGTTTTTGTGATTAAGCAAATTATTCAAATCATCGAAAAATGTGGAGATTATTGGAAATCTAGGGAGACTTATTGTTACATAGAAGACCACTACATATTATCAATGCTGTTCCAGCTGACCACAGGGTGAATATCAAAGTAAGGGAGAAACGGAGCAAATTCAGAGCAAGCCAGAGAGCGGAAAGGGATATGGAAGATGAAGAAAATCAAAATAATACCTATAATAGTAGGGACAATCCCGAAAAACTTTGAGAAAAGAATGGGAGAAATTGGAATCAAAGGAATTACTGGAAAAATACAACGAACGACAATCATGAAAACAGCTGAATGTGAAAAGTAACACACGGGGGCAACAAGTGCAGGTCAGACAAACTGCTGCAAAGGCAAAACATGACACACTACATGGAACCAAGAACACTGAAACCGCATATCTATAAGTTCTCTAACCCAACCCTACCCCCCATTGCCATACCACTGCCCCCCAAAGAGCGAGACCAAATAACCAAGTAGAGTCAAAAAGGATGGAAAGACCGATGAACTGACCAGACTTAAGCCGAATAAGTGCGAAGAGAACTGGGACCTTGGGGAGGCTTGTTACCGCTCAAATCCCAGCAAAGACCAATAGCTGCTACCAACGAGAAATCAATGGAAAACAGCTGTTGCAATAATGCAAATTTATTTGCAAATATTATCGAAAGGTGGAGATTACTGGAAACCTGGGTAGACTTGTTGTCACTACACTTCCAGGGAACACCACAGGCTGTTTTCAGGGGATTATCCCTGAAGACCTGTGTGAAAGCTCCTTGTGAACCAATGATAATAAAACATTCTCCTCCAGATGCTTTCATTCTAATTGATTCTTTGTCAATCTTCACTAACTTTGATGAAAGAACCCGCTCTTAAAGGAGGGGGGCTGTGTAAAATATTAAAACACTGTGAAGTAAATTGTATAGGTTTATTGCCACTTAACTTCCAGTGAAGACCAATGACCACTGCTTGCGAGAAATCAATGTCAAGCAGCTGTCGCGATAATGCAAATCTATTTGTAAATGTTATCGAAAGAGGTGGAGAGTACTGGAAATCCTGGGAGACTTGTTGTCACTCAGATTCCAGGGAACACCACAGGCTGTATTCAAGAAGAGATCTTTGATAACCTGTGTGAAAGCTCCCTGTGAGCCAATAATAATAATAATAATAATAATAATAATAATAATAATAATAATAATAATAATAATATGGAATTGGCTAGAGAAACAAATGTTATATGGAACACGACGTTTATAATTATATTACCAATAATTTTTCGAAGTGTGCGAAGGTACTCGAACCTTGTGCAAGAACAGTTGAAAAAAACTACATAGATGAGTTCATTATAATACTAAACATATAAAAAACACACGAAACAGATGTATTCTACTAAGGAAGCCATCAGATGAATAGAATAATTGTAGACTGATACAACAAAATAAGGCGATTACGCCGAATGATATGAAAGCAAACATAGGCAAAACTCAGGAAAGCCGTAGATGTAGACACTGTAAACAAATAAATGATACACTAAACCACATCATATTTTCATTTACCAAGTTCACTGAAAAACGTGTGCGAAAATAATTGATATATCAGACTGTTAAAAACGAGCAGAACTTATAATCAGTTGATTTAGAATAAGTGTTTTTTACACAATGGATGTTGAATATGGTCGTCCATTGTTGGTATAAATACTAATTCTGATCCATCCTTATTCTGAATACTTAGTTCGCTGCACCATGCCATAATAAAGGGCCGAACAACTTTTAAGCTAATTCGACTTAGTATTTCCGAGATATAGTACCACAAACACAATAAGAAAAATTTTATTCGTTGGCATTATAATCGACGCAAAAATATGAAACCGCATGTAGTTTGAACAAGCATAATAATGACCGAGACGCACACCAGAACAAATGTCGGAAAGTAAAGGCATGAAGTTTATATGAACCATAGAATTATAAGCGGTAAACTTACCCAAGCAATATGACAGGAAGTGGTAGTAGTCTATAAAGAGTAACCCACCAAGTAGCAAATATGACAGGAAGTGGTAGTAGTCTATAAGGAGTAACCCACCAAGTAGCAAATATGACAGGAAGTGGTAGTAGTCTATAAGGAGTAACCCGCCAAGCAGCAAATATGACAGGAAGTGGTAGTAGTCTATAAGGAGTAACCCACCAAGTAGCAAATATGACAGGAAGTGGTAGTAGTCTTTAAGAAGTAACCCACCAAGTAGCAAATATGACAGGAAGTGGTAGTAGTCTATAAGGAGTAACCCGCCAAGCAGCAAATATGACAGGAAGTGGTAGTAGTCTATAAGGAGTAACCCACCAAGCAGCAAATATGACAAGAAGTGGTAGTAGTCTTTAAGAAGTAACCCACCAAGTAGCAAATATGACAGGAAGTGGTAGTAGTCTATAAGGAGTAACCCACCAAGCAGCAAATATGACAAGAAGTGGTAGTAGTCTTTAAGAAGTAACCCACCAAGTAGCAAATATGACAGGAAGTGGTAGTAGTCTATAAGGAGTAACCCACCAAGTAGCAAATATGACAGGAAGTGGTAGTAGTCTATAAGGAGTAACCCGCCAAGCAGCAAATATGACAGGAAGTGGTAGTAGTCTATAAGGAGTAACCCACCAAGCAGCAAATATGACAAGAAGTGGTAGTAGTCTATAAGGAGTAACTCATCAAGCAGCAAATGTTCTCATCCTAGCAAATAAACTATAAAAAAGATACAGTGGGTGCAATAGGTGTCCGATACAAAGCAAAAAAGTTAATTCATTTTTATGAGACGAAAACAAAAAATATAACAAAGTGTTTTTCTTATGTTTCATTTTGTACGATAAATACAAATCTCTTATTAAAAACCATACAAAATACGTTAGAATATAACTTTGTTATTGTTTTTTGTTTTCGTGTAATTAAAATAAATTAACATTTTGTTTTGTATCGGATACCTATTGCATCTACCGTATGGCGTATTAATGTAGTTAAGAAAAATACAAATCATAACAAAAATAACGAGTATAACAAATTAGATTAGAAATACAATCATAACAGTAACTGAATACATAGTGATGCGGATATAGTGTGGATATTATAATTCTTTGTAACCTTGCTCTTACAAAGTTAGAATTAATCCGTTTGTTAAAAAGATGCATAATGTCGAAAAAATGTTTCATAAACTTCCACTTTATTCTACTAATAAAAATGATAGGAAATAAGAGTAAACACAAATGCATTGCTCAAGGTCTTTAGTCCAACTATCAATATCTTTTTGTTTTTTTACAAAAGAGTAACCAATTATCACGGTCCGGAGGTCAATCAACGAAAAGGGTTAATGAGTTTAAGGTAGTCAATCGGGCAATATCGTAGTGATCGTTAATGGCAGAAATTAGGTAAATTGGATTACTTAAGTCAAATGCTTATCAAGAACGTGTTTACGGTGAGCTTTAAAATGCTTATATTGAAGTCAGCTGGAAAACAGGGAAATGGAGGAGACTTCAACAGGCGTGCAGTTCTAGAAAAAGAAGCTTTGTTCGTGGAATTTACGTTTAGGTTAAGGAACAGGTATAGAGTGAGGGAAATTACAGATAGTGGTTTAATATAGACGAGTGTTTTTCGTGAAAGTTTTCCAAGGGGACCATAGATAATAAGCTCAGACGAGAACTTGCCAGGAAAATAACGACAGAGATAGAATCGCAGCTTCTCTTCTGCAGAAAAGAGATTTCAGAGAAGAGAAAATGTGAATCCTTTATAGGGTTATGAAGTCAGTTTTGAACACTGTAATGACAGCATAATGTGGTTCTAACAGCACTTGTCTAGATATGGCAACAGTACTCCAAAGTACGACGTACTTGGCTCTTATATAAGTAGAGAATTGCATGCAGTACGGTGTTCGTTCTGCTAGATCTAGAGCAGATTTGCTAACGGCTATATCCCAAAGGATTAGGCAATCCCTCGACGGGGGATTTCTTTCTAGTGCAATTACTCTTGACATATTAAAGGTCTTTAATAGATTATGGCATAAAGGTCTACATTACAAGACGTTCAGATACGGTATAGCTGGAAATGTTTTATCGATTACTAAAACACTTCTCTCTGATAGGACAATAAGAGTAGTGGTTGATGGATTGAAACCAGAACCTCACAGTATTACAAAGATTTTTTTCTTAGAACTGCGCTCCTGGGAAACTCACTTCCGTTTCCCTGCTTTCCATGCTGACTACAATTTGATCGTCCAACGTAAACAAGTTCTTGATTAGCCATCCCCTTAAGTAGTTCAATTTATCAAACTTCCACTACTAACGATTACTATTATATTGGCCCATTGACTACTGTACACTCATTGACTCTTGTAAAAAAAGAGAGAGCATTGCATCGGCAGTAAAAGATATTTAATCGAGCTGTAGAATGATCTAAATTTTTTACTATTTTTCTAGCGATCTTGACAACAGTTTGTCAGATCAGGAGAAAAGGTCAGACCAAAATGCTTTTCAAAACATGGAGCCTCCTTAAGATTAGATCCATTCATTTCAAATAATTTCAGGCGGGGGTCAGAACGTTGATGATTGGGGTCTTTATGTGAACCCTCATCCCGCTGATTGTCAACGGCCACTGAGAGACTTTAGTTCTCCATCGATCAACCCAGATTCTACATAATTTTGTAGCCGCGCCCGATCCAAAAACAAACATTATTTAATAAATGATCTTACTTCCCTCCTTGTCGGGGATGACGATACCACGTTATGACGTAATGCAATATTACAGTTATCTCTCATTTTCCTTTTCTAATGGATGACCTCATAATTTAGTGACGTCATCAATTAGTCATGGTTATACCACCTCCATTTTAATAGATGTCATCATAAACAGGAGAGAGAAAAGCATGCAAGCAAGATCCACATTAGTTTAGTATATATATAAATCTGTAATTTAGAAACTCAGTAAAACGTAGAATGTTTTTTTTTCAAATTAAGTGACATGCGTTTACGATCCAAATTATCAGTAATATCTCACTTTCATCAGCGATTTCTTTTTGGTCCGCCGATTTATCGTGAGGGGCCTATGTTTTCAGTGGCGTCCGTGCTTCTGTGCTTTCGTGCGTCCGCGCGCCCGTAAGTCCGGACTATTGCCAGATAACCGTCGATTAGTTTTTCCTGAAATTTTGCTACAAATTGTATTTTATAAAATAGATAAGCACTGTGAAAAAATTATTTTAACAAAAATTCCCGTTGCGCCCCCAAGGGCTGAAAGGGGTCAATAATGCTCCAAAATTGCCCAAAATGACACATGTTCCCCCATAAATTTTGATCCATCTATTAGATTTTGTTGAGCCCATAATATAAATCCAGTATGGGTGACCCTGGCAAAATTCTGCTTCGCGTCCCCGGTCACATCAGTGCTAAAAACACCTTTTTTGTGGCTCTTTTTTCATATTTCTCAACCAAAACTTGATATATCTGATTATATAGTGTTTTTCCACGGTGGTCAACTCAAACATACATGTGTTAAGACCTGAAACTGCAGCGTTATCCATTTACACTAGGGTTCGGCGTCCTCAGGGGCTCAGAAAAGGTAAAAAATGCCCCCAAATGGCCAAAAATGACACTTTTTGCCCCATAGCATTTGGTCCATCCATTAGATTTTCCTGAAACTTGGCCAAAATGTGGAGGGTGTTGTTCTCAAAATGAATTCAGTATGTGTGACCCTGGCAAAATTCTGGTTCTCATACCGCTGGGACTAAAAACATGCCTATTTGGAACTGTTTTTTCATATTACTCAAGAACTTAATATGTATGACTATATAGTAGTTTTCTATGGTGCTGAATGCAAATATACATATCTTAATGTGTGAAACTGCATCGTGTGTCCATTTTCACTTGGATTCGGCGTTCCAGGAACTCAAAAAGGGTCACAAATGCCCCCAAATTGCAAAAGAACTGATCCCATAACTTTTGCCCCATCCATTAGATTTTTCTGAAACTTGGTGAAACTGTGAAGGCAACATTGGCCCTTCACACTTCTCACATTCATCATTTCTTCACTATTTTTGTGGCGTCATCTCACATGCAACACAAGAGGGGGACCGCGCATGCGCGGCTGTTTTCTTCTATTTCTTGTCATTCCTCTATCTGGAATGCAGTAGCACAGTAGATTGAAGTTAAAGTCTTGCTTTAGACGGCAATTATAGCGGTCAAGTCGAGAGAAGTCCAATCAGTTTAAATGCTTCGATCTTTATTTAGAAGCAAGCTTCAGTTTGACTGCTTAAATTCTGATCAAGAGAAAAAATGGCATCCCTGATAAAGGTGAGATATCGACGAAAATTTGGATCATAAACAAATTCAATTTTATCTTCAAAAATCATGTGTTGCCTTAGCTTTGTGCCTAGGGATTTTTTCTTGGACCCCCAAAATCAACAGTGAACCGTTTCTCTAATGATACTGTCACTGTTGGTTTTGCAGTGGGAGTTTAGTTCTGTCCAGGTCTAGGATGCTCATCCTTCTAGGCTTTACCATCTCTCTTTGAGAAGTGTATTGCTAATCGTTTGAGGGGCCTTTTATCGAGGAATGATAGACATTTTTGCAGGCAACAGTGTTCCTCCTTCTCAATTCCACTTGCCAAACCTGGTTGTACATTTTTTAGGAGAAAAGAACTAAATGACTCTTAAAAGTTTGCCATGATTCCAAAGAGGAATAAAATCATTTCAACCGGTTTACGCTGCAACGCGACCGCCTCGAAATTAAACATTTAAAATTACCCTTTAAACAATGCACGGACTTGAATCGTCTGTGTGACGATTTGCCACATAGAGAAATTAGAAATTAAGCGAACAAAACAAATCTCTGATGAAGATAAGATTTCAGCAAAAATTGAGTTTAACCAATATATGTTTACTTTTAAATTTCAGCGTTCCACCGGTATTCTAAATTGCATTTTTTTTTCCAAATTGTAACAACGCTTTCAAAGATGTAAAAGATCATTTAACATATAATTAGAGTTTTCTTGGCTCTTATTTGAATTACTTAATCACGTCTTTTTGTTGTATTTTTTTGTTTTACAAAGCAAGTCACCACTTATGTTAGCCCGAAGGCCACTCGAGGATAAGTGTTAATGAATGTGCTGTGCTAGTGTAGTAATCTTTAATCATGTAAGTTGGTTACCATTTGATTATTTAAGGGGACGGTTAAAAAACAACTTGTTAACACTAGACTTGAAAGTTGTGTTCGTGGATTCTTCGTTTTTAGTTAGGTACACAGAGAGAGAAAGAGAGAGAGAGACAGTAGAGGGAAACTGGCGATAATGGGTGTAGCTAGTCAAGTGTTTTTATGAAGGTTTGGCTAGGAGAAACAGATTGGAGTTCAGATGGGAGATTGCTCTGTAATATATGCTATTATCTTTTTTTATTAACATATCTTAATTTTAGTATTATTATTTTTAGTAGTAGTTGTTATTTTGTTGACGTTTTAGTTATAGTAGTAGTAGTGGTGATGGTAGTAGTAGTAGTAGTAGTGTCCGTTACGCATCAGTAAACTAATCACTTCCATATAAATGCACGGTACACTATTTTTGTTTAATAATGCTTGCGCGTTATCAAGAGGTTGTTATCGGCTAATTGTTGTGCATGTCTTCCAATCCTTATTAAATGTTCAGCGAGGAATCGGCATTCCCGCGCGAAACTTGTTCAGCACGTGGGATTCCTTAGACAGATAAACAAATCAAATAAAGCAAGATATAAAAAGAAATTGAAAAAGAAATCAACCGAGCGTCCATTTTATTTCCGCTTTTTGTGCATTTAATGAGCGCCTTTTCGCGGGTTTTATCGACGCAATAAATGCAAAAACAGAGGCACGTGATGTATAGACCTGCATTATGGCCGCCATCATAACTGCTTACGTTAAAAGTATATTATACTTGAACTCACACCCACACGCATTCACGCACATATTCCATTCCCATGTCCGTTGTGATTTAGGAAAGCTTTATAGAAATGTTGAATACCTATTAGATGCTATCCTTGAGTGTCTAAAGTCTTTCTGTGCAGGGGTTTGTCAAAACAATCTGGCACGAGGATAATTTTCACTAGAAGTAAACCCGACAAATATGAAAAAGTCACATGGTATTTGCAGCCAAAATAAATCTCTCACATTGGCTTTTACGAGGAATGGTGTACCTTCTCGAAGCTGACGTCACTATTGTTCTAAAAGCCAGTTTAAGAGATCAAAAAGAAATATATGCAATAATATATTTAAAAAGCCTATTAGGGAGAAGAACATTATGTTTGGAACTCCTTTACAAACAATGTTTGTAGGAAAAAGAACTTTAATAGAGCATTCGTATATCTATGTACAGTAGAACTCCGGAGCGGGGCGGCATTAACAATTAGTAACAAAATACAATACAGTATATATAACGGGTGCAATAAATATCCGATACAAAGCAAAAAGATGATTTATTTTTATTACACAAAACAAAAACAATAACAAAGTTCTATTGTAATGTATTTTTGTATGATAAATACAAATCTCTTATCAAACACCATACAAAAATACATTACAATAGCATTTGTGTATTATTTTTGTTTTAGTGTAATAAAAAATAAATTAACTGTTTGCCTTGTATCAAACACTTATGGCACCCACGGTAATACCCGTGAATATAATTGGATAACATTATAAATAATACCGTAATATATATCGATTTTGAACCATAATATTGTTATTAGCGTCTCCAACCTCAGAGATATAGGAAAATATATTTCCTTAGAAGACTGCCGATATGTTTGGATGGAAACATAAACAAATATTATTTATTTTTTACTAGTCTGGGTACCCGGCGTTGCCCGGGTGTTTAAAGGTGTGCGTTGAGAAAAAAAGGGGGAAAAAGCTGTAGGGGACAGGCAGGATCGAACCCGTAGCGCAAAGGAGAAAAATAACGTTAAAAAAAATATAACGTCATTACTGTTGCGTCCATCGCCAAACCGGAAGTGACGAAGGGTTATATTAAATCTAGTCAATCGAAAAGCGGGGATGACTTTCGAAAATATCGGCGAAAAAAGTGAACCCTCCCTGTAATAAAGCGCCCAGTTGAGCGCGAAGGCATTAATATTTTTAGCCAAATTTTCGATATTTGTCGTTTGAAGGGTCGAATTTTAAAACGATACGGATGTCGTGAATATCGTTGCCTCTGTCGAAAATTTTAGGTACACATACAAACATACATTCATACATTTAATCAGATAGGTGAGAGCATGGGTGCTCGGCGTTGCCCGGGTGTTTGTAGGGGTGTGTTGAGAAACAAAAGAAACTTGTAGTAGGCAGGCAGGCTTAGAAAGTGGAGGTGTGTGTAAGGGTGTTGGTTGAGCAAAAAAAGAAACGAAAATTGTGAGCGCAAAAAAAATAAGGCAGGCAGGCGTGAACCCGTACCGCGAATGAGGAAAAGAAAGTAAAAAAAAAAAGTTACACGTTAGCTGTTGCGCCCATCGCCAAATCGAAAGTGACGTATGTTGAAATTAAGGCTAGACAATCGAATAGAGGTGATGACTTTCGAAAATATCGGCAAAAAAGCGACCCATCCCTGAAGAAAAGTGCCCGGTTGAGAGTAAAGGAATTAATATGTTTTACCAATCTTTCGATATTTGTCCCCCGAATGTTCGCGCTTCAAAATGATACCGATCTCGTGAAAATCCGTCGCCTCTGTAAAAAGTTTTGAAAGACAGATAAACATACATACATACACACACCAACAGATGCATGAAATTTATATAATAGATTATTTTACTTATAAAACAGTATTCTACAAACACGTGTTTCACGGTTCTACTGATCGTCAAATGTAGCTAGATTGAAACCCCAGACGATATATATTCTGGTCACGTGCTTTAACCGTTACGCCACGATATATATATATATATATATATATATATATACATATATATATATATATATATATATATATAAATATATAATTTGAAATTTAATAGTTAAGAATTTTGCACGTACATATATCCGATTATGAGTCTCTTTTTTAATGTAATATCCAACTCAAGATTTTATGTAAATCTATTGTTTTCTTGATTTGAACTGTAGTGAAAGATGTGAACTTAGACAACACAATCCTCTACTATCAAATACGTCATAAGATTTAGTACTGTTTTCACCCAGCAATATTTCTTGCCTTAATAGTGTTCAAATCCGGTAATCCACTAACTGGTTTTCTTTTTTCACCTTAGAACCTCTTTCTTACAGAAGTTGCTAGTCTTTATCTACTTTGTTGTTATTTTCATGGCAGGTGTTTCACTTCAGTATAATGCCGTCTCTGAAAAAAGCTTAACAACAAATACACATGTAGCTACAAACACTGTCAACAATGTTTCCTACTCTTAACCTGTGCCGAAAAGTTAATGCGAATTTCAATTTCAATCTAAGTTTCTTTTCTAGAACTGCCTGTTTGTCAATCTTTATATCGTTCCGCTTTTTAACAGCTGACTAACATATGGTCGTTTACAAGTCTAATGGAAACTAGTAGTTATAATAATCAAATTCTTCCCTAATGTCTATCATTACCCCTTATTAGATTGGCTAATCGACCCACTGACACTAATTGATCCTTATTCCCCAATAGCTATATAGCATTGAGAAGCGATGCCCCACTTGTAAAGAAATAGCAAGAAATTGATTGGCTTATCTTATTCTTCGTGGTGCCAAGAATATATATCCACAAGTTCACAATCATCTCTCAATTAGTTTAAGAGGGTTTTTTTTCTGCAAAACGTAATACGCATATATAAGTGTATACAAACACATATATTAATTCATCTTGACGAAACCGCTAAATGTATTACTAAACGTGTTGCGTTACAGACTTTTTTAGATGAGGGTTAATCATTCGTAATATTTGGATACTCCAGACTGCTGTTCTCATCTTGCATGTCTTATCAAAACGTTTTGATCGATGTAACCGTTGATCTTCTACAGGTGTATCTAGTCGAACTCGTGAATTTTTCCACTTTGGGCATTTTGCCACGTGCCAACATTCATTTTGTGATTTTGTGACTTGTTGTATGCAATTATTTGAACACAAGTTGGTATTTTATGGATGGAGAAAAATTAGGGGTTCTCAGCTATATCAGAAAAAAAAATCCGACAATATTTAAATACGACATCGCCGTTTTCACAGTCTGTTAGGCCTTTGAGCACACATTTTAAAGAATTAACAATGAAAACTTATAGAAGAACAAAAAGGTAGCCGTGGAAAAGTGGGAGATATGAGAAGAACCATAAAAATTAAAACATAAGTGAAACAAGAAAAAAATAAAAATATAGGGAATGAAAAGAATAATAAAAAGAACAAATACATCAATATATAAAATAACAGATGATAACGACAAAGATGACGACAATGATGACGATAAGGCGTGCAATGGCGACGATGATGGTAATGATTATCATGATGATGATGATATTGACAAAGATGGCGATATTGAGTACAACGTCGACCATGATGATGATGATGATGATGATGATGATGATGATATTGCCAAAGATGGCGATATTGAGTACAACGTCGACCACGATGATGATGATGATGATTGTGATGTAAGATGGCGATAATGAGTACAATGACGACGATCATGATCATGATCATAATGATAACGACAATAATGAGAATAATGAGTACAACAACGACGATTATAATAAAGATGATGATGATGATGATGACGAGGACGATGATGATGATGATGATGATAACTACAAAGATGGTGATAACGAGTACAACGACGACGATCATGGTCATCATGATGATGATAACGACAATGATGACGATAATGAGTACGACGACGATGATGATGATGATGATGATGATGATGATGATGATGATGATGATGATGACGACGACGAAGACGATGATGTCAATGCTGCTGATGGTGATGACGATGTTAGAGTACCTGAAAAATTAATTGTAAAATATAATATTCTCCTGAATGTGGAAGTCTCAATTTTCAATGTGGGTAACAGAAAAATCTAATTGCGAATTACTTAGGATATAATTCCAGTCATCGTTGACAGAACAGGAGCTTGCTACCCCCGTGAAGTAAATAAAGGGTTTTGTTCGAAATTCCGTAGAAATTCCCAAGTTTGAAATAAACATTCCCAGTTCGACAAGATACTTGTGAAGAAGGTCGGAGGTTTCATCGACTAAAATGTCGTGGACATTATCAGTAGTCCGAGGGATCCAAATAATACGAATACTCAATCCTCATGTCAAATATTCTGAAATATGATATTAGAGTAAAATTTAAATAATTAAAATCTCGCAATTACTGAATAAATAAATAAAATATAAAATAATATTAATAATAAAATTATATATATATATATATATATATATATATATATATATATTAGGGGAGGTCCGACTTTGCCAGGGCGTAAAATACGTTTAAAGATAATATGCTAATTTGTTTAGATTTCGTATATATATTATAGAGTCGTGGTTTTCAAAGTAAAAAAAAGGATTTAGGTACCATCAGTTAGAATCGAAAACAAAACTGTTGCATTCAAAGCTGGTTACGTTACACGCATATAAACTGATTAAAAATTAAAAATAAACTAAGATTAATGTACAAAAAGTTTAATGATTCTTTTTTTCAATTTTGACCTTCTTTGACAACTTAACAATTTTACCGGCTAAAGACCCATAAAGGAACAGTCTGTAAAAAATCCAATCATTTGAGGTCCCGGGCGCCCCTCTACGACGTTTAGTTTGAATGGAGGTAGAGTTTGAAAATATGAAGACAGACAGAGAGACAGGCAGACATGTAGATATACAGAGATATATAGCCGTTTATATATTAGATGTGTGCATGTATAGAAACAGTTCGTCATCCAATAAACGTTTTGGATTTGGTCACATGTTCTGCAAACTCCTGTATTCATCAGGGTTTCATGAACAAGTAGTAATAAATAAACCAACAAGTAATTAGCATAATAAAAAATAGCAAATCTAATTTATAAAACTTTCTATGTCTGTCTGTCTGTCTGTTTCCATATTTTCAAACTCTATCTCTCCCGAAACTTAAACTCGCCAAGTAGTGTTAGGGGCTTCAAATGATTGGATTTTTTATGAACCGTTCGTTTATGGGTCTTTAGACGGTTAAAATAGATTTTAAGGGGTATAAAGAGTCAAAATTGAAATACATCGCTATACATTTTGTATATCCATCTTAGTGTTGTTTTAATCAGTTAATATACATGTAACATGGGTACAGTGGTAACGTTACGAGCTTTGAATGCTATATTTTTGCTTCCAATCCAGTATCCCAATATTATTATTTTATTTTTGGAAATCACGACTTAATAATAATATGAACGAAATCTGGACAAATTAAAATTAAATTAAAGAATATTTTACGACCGAGCCAAGCCGAGCGTCCCTCACCTCGCTAGTAATAAATAAACCTACGTTGAACAAAAAATAAGCAACTTTATTCTATGTTCTGAGGATGTATTCTCTGCGGTTCCGCTTACATTTAAGTTCACAGTCAATACAGTCACCTGCGATTTGAAAAATATTGCTATTTGATGAAGTGAAGTTTCCTCGAAAACATTGTCACCACAGTAGATAACTGTGCAAAAGTTTGACATTTCAAGTGAGATAGATTTGTGATAAAAATAATAAAAAATTTCTGTGTGTGTCTTTATACGTATAATTCATTCCAGAATCGAACAACGTCGGAGCTCACATGTTCTAAAAAGTCTAATATTAATAAGCTCACTAAGATAAAAATCCACACGATAGTGTTTTAATATATTGTTAAGTGGTAGTTTTAGTCATTTAGAACTGCTTTAAAGCTTCACCGCTCACTGATTTTCAGACCAAATTTCAAGCAATTACAGTTTATAGATCACCTTCTCAGCTATTTTGTGCAAAAAAAAAATTCAATTTTCGTTCAGTAAAACAAGTTCTGACGAATTTACTGGTGATCAAAACCGTAAAAAAACGTGAGGGCAGAGCGACGTTTTTTTATGACTGGTTTCCATAGCAACCACGTCGCTACCAATTCACCGTTCTGGCGAAAAGATAAAAAACAAGTGTAAAAGACAGAATGAAATAATGAAAGGGAAATAAATGGATTGGTTGGTTGTTTTTGTTTTACGGCTTATCAACCCTTTTTCAGGTTATTTAATGCCGAATCCAAAGATTTTGGAGAAAGATTTTTTAATAGAATATATTTGTTGTTTTCAAGTCGGTTTCTATTTAACCCATAGTTGGGACCCTAACAGGTACTACCACTCCGGGTCACAGTGCACCTGGGAGCAATGGCAATTAAAGGGTGGCTCCACACTCCCCAAAGCCCGCAACCTGGAGCCTCACCACTGGATATAGTTTAAGGTCATATCCAGGACCCGAGATAAATGGAGGGATTTTATTGAAAGCCGATGAGTGTCCAAGATTGTTATTTCATATGTGTATAATAAGTTTATGAGCGCAAAAAATAAGACAGAAATTAAACAAAGAACAAGTGAATTTACTGAAAGCCCGGAAAAAATCATGGATTACAATAGAAAAATGCAGACCTGAAAAGTAATATGGTAAAGCTTAAACATGGAAAAGTAAAGGACGTGTTGTTAAAACTGGAAAAGAAAAGGACAAAATATTCTAGTAAAAAATATGATAGATTTATATCCGCAAATATTGCAACGTTAAGGACTTTTTTTTAAATTTAATTTTAAACATTATATAAGCAATTCTTAGTGCTGCAATATTTCAAGTCATAAATTTATTATTATATTTTTTTACGAGAATATTTTGTCCTTTTCTTTTCCAGTTATAAAAACTAGTCCTTTACTTTTCCATGTTTAACCTGAAATATATTACTTTCATACTCGCATGTTTCTATTGTAATATATATATATATATATATATATATATATAAATGAAAGACATGTATATAAATGTATATATAGTAATTGTACGTACATGCATAGTAGCTTTTTAGAAGATATAATATTTTATACATAAAATTTCCACATAAAATTGCAATAATACTCAAATGTTGAACAATGCTGAGTAGGAAACTACTTTAGCAGTTAAGCATGCCGATTCCTATATATATATATATATATATATATATATATATATATATGTGTGTGTGTGTATGTGTGGGTGCGTGTGTATATATATATGAGTATGCGTTTGTGCGCGTGTGTGTGTATAGATATATATATAGAGAGATATATATACATATGCATATATATACATATATATACACACATATATACATATATATATACACACACATATATATACACACACACACATGTATATATATATATATATATATATATATATATATATACAGTTATCTCCGAACGCACCCTAAAAACTCATACAATGCATACATAGGCCACACAACATCATTTAGCTAACAGTAGTGCCATAAAACAACACCTAACATCACATGAAAAAATCTACAGGTGTCCGACATTAGAAATATCTTAACTAACAATACTAAAATTCGGTACCTTAACAACTGCACACGACGACTTAAATTACTAGAAGCCACACTTATAAAAAAACTACAGCCCATTTTTAAACCTGATCTCATTTAATACCGGGACAAATATATTAATAGTAATTAATAACTAGCAAGAATGTAAATAAATACAATAAGAAAATCGAAATTAAAATAACCAATTAAAAAACTTATAAATACACCAAGTCTCAAAAAAAAAAGAAGAGAATCAAAGATAATAACAACAATCGCTTTTGAGAAGAATATGACCTAACAACAACTTTTGGACGTCATTTTATATAACTTTCAGCTATATTTAAAAAGTCCGCTCGGCAAATGGAAAAAATATCCAGAAAGATCGGAAAAAAGAATAACTAGGTCGTGTTTACATAACAACTTGCTACCAAAATATACAAATATAGCAATATATTTTTACCCGAGGCGTATTTACGCAATCAAGCGATCCCCATTATTTATTTGTTTGTAAACAAATGAATGATGGTTTGAGCACTTTCTGCAATGGGCGGGCGTGGATTTTACACACAATCGAGGAGAAATATTTACGGCACCGATTCGTAGCCGGATGGTTAGAGCTGCCTACTGTCTACGCGACGGCTGTAGGTTCGATCTACAGCTGGGGAAAGGTGTTTGTGATATAACAAAACAGTACTGTATGTGGATTATATATATATGTATATATATATATATATATATATATATATATATTATATATATATATCAAAAAGTTAGTACACGGCATAATCGCGTTGACGGGCGGTTCTCGTAGATCATTAAAGTTAAACAATGTTGAGCCTGGTTAGTCCCAGATAGATTACCATTCGGGAATTCTATCATGGGACCAATTACTGTTACTAGGCCCATGTATGCATAGGGAGCAAATGTGTTCAATTTGTAGTTTATCTCTTACATTCTCTCACACTGTTCACTTAAAGTCCCAACATGGCATCACATGGCAAAGAAATCTCTGAGAGTCTTAAAAGCCGTATTGTTGCACTACATAAAGGTGACCAACGTTACAAAAAGTTTGCATTCTGAAACTGAGCTGCAGCGCAGTAGCTAAGATGATCGAGCATGCTAAAAGAGCAAGATCCAATCAGAATACGTATCGAGTAGGTCGTCCAAAGAAGCTAAGCGCATGTATTGAGCGTCACATCAATATGCTTTCTTTGAAAAATCAGTGTAGGAGTACTGTCAGCTTTGCTGCAGAGATTGATGAGGTGGGTGGTCAGCTTCTTACTACTCAGACCATACGACGTACTCTACATCAAATTCGTGCATAACTTTCACCCTAGAAGGAAGTCTCTTCTGAAGACGATATACAAGAAAACCCTGCTGAATTTACTGAAGACATGTTAAGAAAGGACATGGATTACTGAAACCATGTTCTATGGTCTGATAAAATGAAAATTAATTTGTTTGCTTCGCATGGCTTAAAGAATGTGTGGCGGAGACCAAGTGAGGAGTACAAAGATAAGTGCGTCATGCCTAAAATCGAGCATGGTGATTGGAATGTCATGGTCTGGGGATACATGAGTGCTGTCTGTATTGGAGTGTTACATTTTATTGAGGAAAACATGAAGTCCAATGTGTACTGTGAAATACTGCAGCAAAATATGATCGATCTCTCCAGAAATTGGGTTGCAGGGTATTTACAATGACCCCAAACACACCTCCAAGATGATCACTGGTTTAATGAGGAGATTGAGGGAAAATGTGATTGGCTGGCCAAGCATGTCTCCAAACTTGACTACAGAACATCTTTGGGGGATCCTAACGCGGAAGGTGGAGGTGCACGAATTCTATAATATCTGTCAGCTCCACAACGTCTTCCTGGAGGAGTGGAAAGGCATTTCAGTGGCTAACTGTCAAGCTCTGGTAAACTCCATTTCCAGGAGAGTAAAGCCAGTTCTGGATAATGATGCCGGCAACAAAAAAAAAAACTTGACAGTTGACATAGTATATGTTAATATTAATAACTATCCCCAAGAAGTGTACTCACTTTTGTTGACAGGTGTTTTGCTTTTAATGGTTATATTTTTAATTATTTTGAGGGGAAAATAGATTAACCTTGTTATATAAGCAATAAACAAACTATTTTTCCTTATGTCAAAGTGTCATTTTATTAGCGTTATTCCGTGTAGAGATATACTTTAATATCTGCATAAATGGGAAGGCGTGTTCACTTTTGTGATACACTGTATATACAGGTACGTATTTATATAAATGATAATATGAAATTTTACTGATTAATACACAACATTATATTATTAAATGTTACAAATACATAATTTTTTTGATGTTGAATATTTATTCATTTTTAATTTTATTTGAAATTGTAAAGTACAAAAATACATCATTGTAGACAGTTTAATCGCCATTTTCATCGAGGGGAAACATGTATTTAGATAGGTAATGTAAGATTTAATAATATGAAAAAATACATTACATAATTAATATATACAGTTATATGCATATGTATATGCATATATATTGTTATATATATGTATATATAAATATATATATATACATATGTATATATAATAAATAAATATATATATATATAGATATAGATAGATAGATAGATAGATAGAAATATAGTGGATATTTGAAACCGTTTTGAAGCTGGCGTTAATCGTTATAATGCAATTGAATCATATCCGTTTCGAACACTCATCATCTATGGGGAATGCTGCTATGGAGAAATAATCATTTTTTTTTTTTTGCTTTTAATTACATTAAACAAAGAGAAAGACATTTTAATATGGCAAAATAGCAAATAATCACGGTGTTTAGCAATTCTGATTGAAAACATTTTTTCCGCTTCAGTGATCTGCTGTGAACGATTTCAAGTTGGATGAGTTCTGGATTGACATGCGTTTCAAACGACGAAGATTCATCTCATTTTTGCCCACTTAGATGAGATTATTTCCGGTAAAAAGAAGCGCTGAAATGATTCCATTACAAATCATCTTTTGCTCCCCCCCCCCACCATCAAAAAAATAAAAATAAATCATGCATGCAAATTCCTGATGAAGAATTAATCATAAAAATAAACAAAACATTTTTTAGGTGAAGCCTTTCATTATGGACGTTCGTTATGGACATATGATATTATACAGGGTGTTTCATAAGTCTTGGGAACATAACGATTTTTAATAACTCAAAAACTATTAGGAGTTGAAAAATGAAATTGGAACCGTTGGAAAGGTTAAAGTTTCAAGTTTTGTGGGTAATCTTCAAAGTTGCTCAATATGAGCACCATTCGTCACACGGCAGACATCTAGTCGATAGTTCATTTCCTGCCAAACGCGATCCAGCATCTTGACGTCAATGGTTCCCACAACTGCCGTTATTCGAGCCTTTAGTTCATCAATATCTCTTGGAAGGGGCGGCACATAGACTTGTTGCTTGACAAAGCCCCAAAGGAAAAAGTCACATGGGGTAAGATCTGAAGACCTAGGAGGCCATGGCATGAGAACGTCATCACCTCGCCCAGATCTCCCAATCCATCTACCAGGCAGCCTTGTGTTAAGAAACTGCCGTACTCTAAGACTTCAGTGTGGAGGTGCACCATCTTGTTGAAAAATGAAGTCATCAGATTCTGCTTCTTCCAACTGAGCCATTAACCAGTCTTCCAGCATGTTGAGATAGGATTCACCAGTGATAGTTGCCTCTTCAAAGAAGAACGGTCCATAGACACCTTTCTTGGAAATTGCACAAAACACGTTCACTTTTGGTGAATCTCGCTCATGCTCAAGAAGTTCATGAGGATTCTCAGTACCCCATATGCGAGTGTTATGCTTGTTAACTTTGCCATTCAGATGGAAGGTCGCCTCATCGCTAAAAACAAGCCGGTCATCAAAGCCGTTATCTTCCAACTTCTCTTGCATTGCAATGCAAAAGTCACGGCAAAGTGGCTTATCAGTGTCCTTCAACTTTTGGACCAACTTGAGCTTGTAAGGTACCATTTGCAGTCGTTTCCTTAAGACACGCCAGACAGTTGCTGGAGCAAGCTGAAGTTCCCTGCTGGCTCTTCTCACTGATTTACGGGGGCTTCGCTGAAAGGCTGTCCGAACTTGCTCAACTGCATCTTCTGAAGTTGAAGGGCGACCTGTTCGCTTACTTGGGCACAAACACCCATCTTTCACAAATTTAGCATGCCATCTGACAATGGATTTCCTTTCAGGGGCTTCTTTTTTAAATTTCCTGCGAAATGCACGTTAAACACATGTCCACGATTCAGTCTTTGCAAATTGAAGGACGCAAAATGCCTTGTCTTGTTTAGAGAACGCCATTACTGCACCTGGAAAGATAAGACAAAAATCATTAGTATGACCAAAAACTTGATTAAGCAAGCTTTAAAATGGCACCAGTTTCATTTTTCTACCTGGAATAGTTCATGAGATATACACATTTGTAATGTTTCCAAGACTTTTGAAACACCCTGTATATTAAAATGTATCGAACAAACCAAGAAAATGATATTTCAACCTCACTTCTAAACCCTAAATAAAAATAAACCGGAGCCAGCCGACCTGCTTTTAAATAACGTCTTCAGTGTTGAGGCCTCTATATTCTAGATGTTCTACCCCTAAAGCTTGCTTTTTTCGGTGGTTGGTATTAATAATTCTGTTTCTCTACCAGGTTTTTTCGATAGTGATAATATACATATTGTTAAATAATAACACGATTACAGTGAAATTAGTTATTATCGATCTATCTGCATATGTATTTATGTATCTATCGATCCAGTGCTATTGTTAAAATAGTTTATATTTCGAGTTATTTATTTTTATCGAATAAAGTGTAGCAGTGGGTTTTAACTGAGGATGTTTACATAAATTAGCTAGGTTGAATAAACAAAATAACATTGAGCAGGCATACGTGTAAAGTGCGCACGTTTGGGATACGTGTGCTTTTTAAATGATGATATAAAGAACTAAGGTCAAGAGGTCAGGAAGGTTAGAGAAAGGGTTAGAGTTTGAGTTTAGTCACGGACGTGAACAGACGTGTTTCCTGCTAGGAGGCGACGTTATGAAGAACAAGCATGTGGACAGGAATTTCAGACTCCACTTGAGACAGCTGAAATAAATTTATATTTTAAAAATATAGTGTCGTTCTGTGGTTTCACAAAACAAGGAAGAACATAGGTCTCATTTCATGTTTAATCACGGAGCTCAGCAGTGAAGATAGTACTCTTGGAGAAAGAAAAAATATGAAGCATATATTTTTATTATTATAAAATAATGATATCTTTATGTTAATATGAACTGTAATATATACCTGTGTGATAACTCTCTGATACAACATGACTGAGTTTATACGTCGATGTCATATCTCCTGGCTAAACTACAACACATACAATTATACGTTTATCTGCTGTCGTTTTCAGAACAATATATATCATCTTCCTATCACTGACTATTTAATATGACTGTTTTATTGCTAATCCACCTCTTAATACAACAATATAATAAAGTCGTATTGCTATTTGTTTTCCGTTGTTTATCAAAATAAATAAGATGTACAAAGATTACCCTGTTTTTCCAATTCATCTTCATACGAAAAACAAGCTTATATACACTTTCTA
This sequence comes from Euprymna scolopes, assembly GCF_053919585.1. Lineage (NCBI taxonomy): Eukaryota > Metazoa > Mollusca > Cephalopoda > Sepiida > Sepiolidae > Euprymna > Euprymna scolopes. The sequence continues at coordinate 21,259,350 of NC_136506.1, forward strand.
TATCTATATCTCTTCTCTAAAATTATGTAAATGCAAATTTGTCTATGTGTATATAAGTTCGTTCCTTATGAATTCGAAAACGTCTAAATAGATTTTCTTTAAAATTTACAGAACTTTAGTGTATAAGACTAAGAGTGATATGAGTTAAGTTTTTTCCACACAATAGCCCAGATAATTACCGACAATCGATAATCGAAACCGTTTTTTTTTAATTTATCTACTATCGGTAAATCCATTTTTACATGTCGTCGCTTAGCAACAATGATAGAACAACGGACCGTGAAAATTCTGGTATGAGTAAGTAGATAGCGTGTTTTAACTTTTGCATGATGTAGTCTATACGTTCAAGTCCCGAACGTAAATTTCTTAATGTTTTTCTTTCGTTTACCGGAAAGAAGTTTATGTAAAATAATTTTATAATAGAAACGGTAGGTTCTCTAGAGTGCAATGTGGAATTACATATATTTTGGGGTAAGTTATTGCAGGAAGGTATGTGAAGCATCCTTCCGGGAAATTTCACTGTATTCATATGACCTACCTCTTGTTCTCCCTACTCGCTTCCTTTCTTCCTCTCTCCCTAAGCGAATTTACAAGCCTACTCATTCTATATCTATATTGTACAGCATTACCAGATTTTCAATGAAGTAAGATAAAACGATGAAATACGTTTTTTTTTTTACAAATAATTAGTGTTATGCTTATAACATTTTAGTTCAAGTATAATAAGCGTTTATAGTTTGTTTTATTTTGTTTTCTAGGATTCTTCAGGCTTATGTGCATAAGCCTGAAGAATCCTAGAGTGGATGAAACGCGGAATATTCAGTGTAGCTTAATCGCCATGTACATTTTATAACTTACTAACTAGCTCTACCTACGTATTCAGCACGTTTGAAGTAAATACTTAAAGTTTACGCATAAATCTATACTTTCGTATATTAATTTTATGTGAGTAAATTAAGTAGTGTATATATATATATATATAGATATAGATATAGATATAGATATAGATATATTTATTTATCACAAAGTCCAAACTCTATTTGAAACAGCGATATCGAATTGTTTCTAATGTTTTATGTCACGCTAAGATTCACCAAACTATGTTGCCATGCTAATGGTCTCAGTCGGCAATGTTGTTGGTATGTGGACGGCGTCATTAATTTTCTCCCGCGTAACCTTTATCTGTCATGGTGAACAGGGAAGCATCGCCGCTGAAAACACTCTACAGAGAATGCAAACAAAACAATTCATACAGAAATATAGAATGTGTTTGTTTCATAAAAACATTAAAAGGCTCGAGTTAGTGAGAAAGTTTTGCACGTGATCTTCTTGTGTGAGGATATGTTACCAATCGCTCCACTTACTTCATCTTGTGATCGTTTTCATGATCTATACTGAGTGGAAGTATATATACAAATATATATATATATATATGTGTGTGTGTGTGTGTGTGTATATATATATATATATATATATATATAATATAAAGCTGAATGTGTGTTTGTGTGTGTGTGTGTCTGGTCACGAATAGGCTCCTACATGGTTGACTATTTAAAAAAAAACTGATTACGTATAACGATAGATGTATCGAGACACAGGAATGGGTATATTTGATCCTGCAGAACGGTGATTCATAAAAATTGTGAGGTCTGTGTTCGCGCCTGGTTCACAAAGTATGGAAATAAAAAATTTAAAAATTTAAAAAAAACCGTTTACAAGTGTTTTTGATAGAGATGTACATAGGAATACTTTGGTAAGTATGTTTTATCTTAAATAGGGATGGTATAATAAAATTGTGGGGTCTACGTTCGCGCCTGGCCGCCATAGAATGGAAATATGCACAAACTTTAATAAAGACTTTTCATATCTATCTGCGTAAGTATACTTTGATAATTGTGTTTCAACTTGAAGAAATATGTGATAATAAAATTATGGGATGTCCTTTCGCACCTGACCCCTCATAGAATGGGAATATGTCACAAAGTTTTACAAGATTTTTTTAATATAGATCTATAGAATATTGTGATAAGTGTTTCAGTATGAACAGGTATAATAAATTATGGGTTTTATCTATTTTATTTTTACTTTCATCATATTTTTCTTTGGTTTTGATAACCCCGAATTCTAAGCTATCTCTTTACAACCCTTCCTTTTCATAACCTATCATAGTTTAATAACTCAGAGTCCATTTTGTGTAGGCTGTTTTTTAACCCAGTCAACGACGGGTACTTTTGCTAGTATATATATATTAGAATAATGGAAATAGTATTCCGACGAAAAAGAGAAATAAAAAAGAACAAACCGAGTTACATGTTCATCCACGTTTCAAAATAAAGGAGAAACATTGATGAACACATAACTCGGGTTGTTCCTTTTTATTTCTCTCTCTCTCTCTCTCTCTCTCACTCGCTCTTTCTCACTCTCTCTCACTCGCTCTCTCTCTCACTCTCTCTCTCTCTCTCTGTATATATATAAATATATATATATATATATATATATGAGTATATATATATATATATAATTTGTTTACATAGCTGATGCTCAGTTACTGAAAAACATCAAAATCTTTCAGTATTATCATCATTTAATATTACAAATGTATCCAGAGAATATTTCTTAAACATGTCACTCTCATGAAATATAGGCCATTTGGACTTGCATATCTTGCAATAGAAACAATCGATGTATTTCTAATACCAAACACGTTTAGTGTCATACCGGAACCATGTGTATTTTATACTTCCTAAGGTATAGGGTGTCAAAAATTATATGACACATTTGTTGGTCAAAAAAGCAATTAAAGATTTTTTTTTTAAATGTACATATAATGTCATTTTATTTCACGCAGTCTTTAATATTAAATCGGCTAAATATTTCCCATCATTGGTAATACACGATCGTAGACGTTCAGGAAAGTTTGCAATAACTCGATTGATTTATTATTGGACGTTATAGCAGCAATTTCAGAACGAATAACGAATAACGAATAACTCGTTTTTATTCTTGAAGAGATCTTGGGCTGGGGCTGAATACGCTGACTTCAAATAGCCTGTCAATAAAAAATCGTTAGGTTTAGATTATGCGATCTTTGGGGACCAATCAATACCATCAAGCAAAAAAAAAATCAAATGATTCGAGAACATTTATTTAATAAAATACATAAATACAGATATAAATTAAACTTGACATAATTAAAATAAAGTTGCGTTCAACGTATATTTCAAAAAATATATATTTTTTTAAATTATTTTTTACCTACAAATGTGTCAGGTCATTTGAGATATCCTATAACTTACTTTTCCCATATTTCTTACTAATCGAGAGAAGCATCTATGAATAACTGACACAATAAACAGTGAGTTTCTTTTTTTCTTCTTTTTTTTTGAAGTATAGATCATTTTTACTTGCATGTGTAACAACAGTAACAATCAATGCATTTGTAAAGTTCCAACATCAAAGAAGTTTAAATGTTATTCCTGCAACACATTATGTCTTTGAGACGTCCAAATATAAAAGATTGCTATTCCTATACTTTCGCTATGTCAGATAAGCATCCTGGAACAACAGAAACAAGAAACAATGCCGTCCCTTGTTAATCAGGTTTAAGCAGGTTTCATATTTTTAGTAATAATTTACATTATTGGATTATTCAGGCTCTTGTTCCAATTTTGGTTATTATTCCCACATCATTTCGGCTAAATTGTAATCAGTACAGGGGATACTAAGAATATAAGTAAGAACTATTTAAAATCGTTTGCAACGAGAGCAATCTAGCCCAGGGAATTTAATAAAGTATTCTTTTCGAAATTTTGTATTCAGTATAAAATATTCAGATTCAACTTTGCACACTTCAAAACGTTGCATATGACAGGACTCGAACAAAATACTGTGAATAATACATGATAAAACAATACAGATTTATTTTAAAACTTTTATCGAAAAACTCAATTCAAGTAACTTGATTATAGAGTAGTACTGACATCTATTCAATGTAGCCACCTTCAGACTCAATCACTGACTCGATACAAGTTCGGAGACTAGGAGCATACCTTTTTCCACAACCGCCGGCAGGAGCTCGTCGAATATTCGACGGGTGGCGGCGATCAGACTGGCTTTGGTGTTGTTGGTAGTCATGTTAATGATCTTCTCGTCGTATGACAAAACGAAGTATTCCAGCAGGTTCGGGTCGGAGAAGGGGGGGGCAGTGAGAGAAGAGTACAAGGTTGTAGAACTCTTTCTAAAGCCAAGTCTGAATCTCTTTGAATAGTGGGACGGCGCCGAGTCCTGCTGCCACACCCAGGGTCTGCCAGCGACCGCTTGATTGTGTTGACTTTCAACCCGACTTCAAAGATGTGAAACGGCATGATATGATCTTCACTTGAAACCACAGCAAAGACTATAACTGTGGTTGGAAACTTTGTGTTCATCACCCTGGGCACGTCTCAGTAAACCGTGGCAATCAGGCGATGATTTTTGAGGGTGTTGTTTTCATAACTTGAATAGGTGTGGACCATGAGTTGTACAGTACAGTAGCGAAGATTTGATCTAGCTCGTTGAACATGATGTCAATTTCAGACATGATAGAAAGCTGGCGCCGCTCTTCAGATTTGTACACAACTGGCCAACTAATAGATGATCTGCAACAACAAAAAATGAATACCGGTTTTCATCAAACGTTTCTCCATGTATATTTATTTTAAAGAATGTATTTTCCTTTCAGGTTATGGAAAAGTGATTTACCGACCCGTACTCAAATTGAACACTTATTGGTCTTCCACAGAATGCCGGAAGCAAAAGTCATGTAATTATATTCTAACCATATATTTCACTTAACAGAAAAATGTCTTTCTCTGATTATGATAAAATTATTTACATAAACATTGGATAATCCATTAATTAAACACAGCAAATAATAGTTTATTCATAAAATGTCGTTTTTTATTTAAAACCTATATCGCGATATATTATCCCATATCCTGCCGGATTTTCTTGGAATGCTAATAGCACACTCGAGACGTTTCCACGAATAGTGCTGATTGAGATGAACGATCCTCAACGATCACTCCCGCAGAAATCAGACTATTGTTATAACAGTTTTTGTTAGTTGGGCTGTGATATTGTAATGTGGTCATTACGCTCAAACCGTGTTCGTTACAGTGCAAAGCTCATTCGGAACCCGCCGTCTGGTATCGTTGCAAAACAACAAACAAAATAAAAAATTCTGGTTCCGTTTTTTTTTTGGGGGGGGGGGTATTTTTTTTTTTAGCAAAATGTAATTATTGCCGTTACTTTCAAAACAATGCCTGCTTCTGGTTTCTTTTACTGTTCATTTCGCCTTTTATGAGATTACCAAAACCCCGCCGTATTGACACCAGCTTAAAAGTCTCTCGCCGCCACCACAGGGTCACGCGTTCATCTAATCCGAATCGCGTTTTTCTTTCTTTCGACTTCACACTGGCCAAAGCCGCCATTTTTCGCCTTCTACTTTACACGTCCATCTTTTCCGGCGCACTTTACTTTTCTCCTCGACCGCGTGTTGTGTTTTTATTCTTTGTCTTGTGGCGCAAGCTCGCACACACTTGCTAATCTGCATACGTGCTCAAACGGCTGCTTTTGCTAATACCTTCGCTGGCTATATATCCATCGGCGGCTGCTGATGTTTTTACCCGTGCTCATACGATCTCTTTTAACGTATTCTTTCTCGTTAGGTCTAAATTATTATTCTCCCAGTCGCTGGCGTCTCTATTTGAGTAGGAGTTTATAGCAAAATTTGTAAAGCGGCCTGATCGAAAATTATCGACCAGGTTGCTAAGGCATTTTAAGGTATCATGGCTTTTGTACACTAGCATATACTTTTCCCGTCGAGCAGATATTATCCTGATGTGATGATGGTCAATACCACTAATAAATATCAACAATACGTTCGCTGTTGCTGTTGATTGATCATTTCAAATAAATCGGATAATTATGATTGCATTCATTTCCCTGATATCTTTCTAGTTAGAACTCTTTCTAGAAAGATCTCGGTGTATTGAGAAGGTTAAGTTAAAATGTTTCTACGGAAATAAATGAATTCGAACTTTTCACACCCAGATTATCAGTCCGTACTATTTATTACTTAGCCACCGTTATCACTCTAGTGATGCCCCTATTTACAATGCCTCCCCAAGGGACAGAGTTAGACACCAGGGTCGGTACTGCCTATTTGAAGTTAGGTAATTTACAGCCTCAATACTCTTATGTTTCACTTTATAAGCAACTAAATAAACGTTTTATTAAATTTATCACCTGCAAATCATATTGTAGATTAAAAACAGACGCGGGTTGTGTGATTAATCTCTGTGGGCTAAGCAAACTCTAAAACCTTATATTATATACTATGTAGTGATTTCTGTTCCAAAACCAAACTAAAACGTAGACATAATTTTTGTTAACAACTTTTAAAGGACTGGTATTTACAAAACAACTCTTACGAAGGTCCGAATTAATACAATCGCTATCAATATCTTTATAATTATATGCATAGAACGTTGTCTGTGTGTGTGAGTTCGTTGTTTATGGATTCAGAAACGGCTGAACAGATTTTCTTTAAAAATTTACAGAACCTCAGTTTATAAGTTTTGGAGTGATATTAGTTAAGCTTTATCTCAGAATAACACCGATAATTGATAATCGAAAATGCTATTTTAATTTCTTTATCATCGTCAAGGCCATTTTTTCCATGCCGTCGCTTAGTAAGAATGATAGAACAACGGGTCGTGAAAATTCTACTGTGGGTATGTTGATAGCGTGTTTATTTTTGTTATTGTTTTGGGTTTTTTTGTTTTTTTTTGTTTTTTTTTTTATTGTTTTGGGGGGTTTGTTTTGTTGTTTTTTTTTTTGTTTTGTTTTTTGTTTTTCATGACGTGGTCTGTAGGTTCAAACCCGGCACGTAAATCCCTTAATATCTTTTGTTAACTGGAAAAAAAGTTAATAAGAAATAATGTTATAAAAGAAACAGTAGGTCCTTTAGAGTTCAATGTAGAATAACGTATATTTTAGACTAAGTTACTGCATGAGGGCACGTGAAGGTTCTTTCTGGGCGATTTTACGGATTTTGATGACAAGTATGAAATATTAATTGATTATCATTAAATCCCGTGCAATGTCGGGTCTCCCCGTAAGTATACATATTTTTTCAATGTGTTTTCAGATACAGTATTATTATAATAAAGAATAATTTATTTGGCCAACTAAACATTATAAAATGTATTCTACCGTTAAGTAGTTCTATAAAACTATAAGTTATTATTATCTTTTCATTCTATAAAAATACACTTAATGTATAAATATATGTCCATAGCAAGTTACATATTATGTTACTACAGGAAATCATCAGCATTGTGATATTAGCTTGAATAATCTAAAAATCGACCCGTTTATTCGTCAGTCATATTTATTCGATTATCGATTTTCGATACTTATCGGAGGCATTCCGTTTCAAAATATATCTACGTATACTCCCAGACACATAAAAGATATTTGTGTGAAACATTTGGTATATATATATATATATATATATATATATATATATATATATATATATATATATATATAACTCTTTAATACATATAGACAAGGCTACTTACAAGATAATTAATTGAATGATCTTGCCAATCTCACTATCATACTTCAAACAAATACAGCCTTTAAAATGTATGCGTTTATACATGGTTAAATCCGCTTGGATATCGATGCGGTTGATGGTGGTCTTGTGGTTATGTTCTTTGGAAATGGGGACAATGATAGCGTCGTTGGGAGGTTCGAATCTCATGAACTTCCGGCACTGATGCTTCTGGAAGAATGAGAAATAGTGTCTGTAGGTATCTATATATTAATACCGTACTACCATTTCATGCGCACGTGTCACGGTTTCCAGATTGTAAATTATTCGATCGGGAGATGTTATTAATTAAAAATGTAAATAGAAAGAGATAACATACTACGAACATTAAATTAGTATATCGAGACGCTAATATAATGTTCGTAGTAGGTTATTACCTTTTTTAATCACTAGAATCTCTGGATTCCCGAAGACGCGATGTATTCTTTAATGATGTCGCTTTTGGGGCGTAAGTAAAACTAAACAGTTTAGTTAAGATATTTTTTTTTGCTTCTTTGTTTATTCTATTTAGTTCTGATTTATTTTTTTTAATATTAGAAAGAAACTCATGTGTACAGTAAAATCTTTAATAAAAACACGATCAAAGTATCTTACTCAACAATGCCAAATCTACATAAAAAATAATTAATTCCAACAATAAAAAAATTAGGCTGATACGAAATACAAATATGCAAATCATGCCAAGCTGTAACTGTAGAAGAAAAAAATAAATGTCCTTTACAAGGTACATGCAAAGTAAAGAGTGTAATCTATAGCTGCGCAATATTAAAACCCCAAATATAAATTATAATAACAGTAACTATATAAATCCTTTCATACATACTAATTCAGCACACAATAAACGACAACACCCCCATTTAACAATCTACCAATCAAATACAACCGAACGTTTTACATTCCAATACCACTCTAAATCTAGTTGAAAACAATTATTATAAATATATTAAACAAAATGCAATTTACTTTGGGTCCACATCTGCACTTATTAAACACAGAATCTCCACACATACGCACTCATTTAAAATTCAATCCTGGAAACCCCAGGCATCTTTATCAAAACATATTTGACAACTTAATGACGAAAATATTTCCTTCAATTTAAAATGAAAAATACTTGGATCTTTTAAAGCGTACATGTCGGGTGAAAGATTCTGTGCACTTTGTAGATACGAAGCCCTTACTCTGTTCCGTCTGCCTGCTTCCCACCGGACTACAACTTGGATGTCTTCAAGTCCAACGTTAACAAATTCCTAATGAACCGCCCCCTTAAGTAAACACTTCATCAAATCTCCACACTAACGTAATGTACTTGCAATAACCCTTATACCTGAGTGGCTTCCGGGCCTTGATAAGTGGTGATCACTGTGTAAAAAAAAACTATATTAAAATATAATGGCAGCAAATCAATTCTCTTAAACTTAAAACACGAAATTCTGACGGGATGAATTCATAAATGTTGCTTTAAATTCAACAGGTTTAAACCACCATAAATCATAAAATTTTCTGATTACTATTTTAGACATTTATAATCTATAACTTAATAAATATTATTATTACTATTATTATTACTATTATTACTATTATTATTATTATTATTGTTGTTGTTGTTTTAAATAGTATGTTATTACCATTATTTTCCATTTCTATTTTATGTTATTATCTATTTTTATTTTAAATTTATATATATAAGTATTACTATTAGTGCTATAACTATTATAATTACTATTATAAACATTATTATTTAACTACTACCACAGAGATTAATAGGATTACTATTATAGACTTTATTATTCTAATTAATTCAATAAATAGTTAGTGATTATCTCCCTTAGACTGATAAAGGCTTTTTTATTTAAATGTCACATTTAAAAAAATGGCAGTTATCTCCCTTTCTAAATTGATTATAAATTTAAGTTTAAAATAGCGTTTCCAACGATAATAAACTGGCAATTATGAATTTATCAGCGTTTCATTTAAAATAATATGGCTTAAAAGACAACTTTGTACAACATGCCAAGAAAGAGATGAACTAAAATAAGAACTAATTTTCAAAACGGGCGGAAAAAAAAGGTAAATATATTTTTTAATTAATTATAATATTTCCTTTTAACCTAACTTTTCCACCCTATTTTATTTTAATTTTATTTATCGACCAAAAAATAAATAACCTATTTTTATTATTTTTTAATCTTTCCAGGAATATCTTACTTAATACAAAGATGCTAGTTTATTTCTGTGTCTTAAATGCCCCATCCCACCCTGTTTTTGCTGATGAGGAGACTTTGTTTAAATTTTTTAAAAAAATGTTTTTTATAAAATTATTGTTCAAACGATCGTACAAACTCTTGATTTTTTTTCCTTTTGTAAACTGATTTTCAATTCCAAACTCATGAATCATTTAAATTAATATTAAGATAGCTCTATGATATCTATACATATCGAGCTTATTATATATCTTCATTACAACTAGCACTGTTTTTTCTTTTAATAGTATTAGTACATTTACTAATACATTAAAATAAACTCTGCTCTTTAGACTCTAGGTCTAATTCCCCCAGAATTACACACACACACACATGAGTAGTGCAAATGATAGAGAACCCAAGCAAAGTGCAGAAATGTTGGATGTGAAAGCGACGGTACAGATGTAGTTCTTATATTCTGTAATATATATATATATATATATATATATATATATATATATATATATATATATATATATATATATATATGTAATTGGTCTATTTTCTAAGCCTTTGTTTATATATGCCTTTCCGTGAACACTGGATGTTAAACCGACGGCACGGATGTTGTTCTCATGTCGTTTTGTATGTATATATATATAATTATTTTTTTACTATAATAATTAAATACCTACAGACACTAGTGTTTCATCCTTTCGGGATTCTTCAGTGCAGGGTGTCACGATTACTACCAGTCGAACGATTCGAACCCCGCGACACGAGACATCTCTGGCTCGATTAGCGGAGGCCGTATCCATTCGGCTATTAACCGTGTGAAATAGCGTTGAAATTTAAACATTTTAATTTAAATGTTCATTACGTCAGGCAGACAGTGATCAAATCGTTATACGATGATCTACGCATAAGAGCTAAATTGACCGACTTTTAATTCAACTGAAAGTGCTCAACGATAAGAAACGAATTTCTTAAAGGGGCTGTCATAATTATTTTTTTACTATAATAATTAAATACCTACAGATACTAGTGTTTCATCCTTTCGGGATTCTTCAGTGCAGGGTGTCACGATTACTACCAGTCGAACGATTCGAACCCCGCGATACGAGACATCTCTGGCTCGATTAGCGGAGGCCGTATCCATTCGGCTACTAATTATCCACTGACACGTGTTTCAGAGTGGATGAATCTCGCTAGATTCAGCCACTCTGATGAGTCGTGGACGACGAAACACGTGTCAGTGCATAATTATATTTAAAATAATAATATATATGCCGCTCCCCATTAAAGTGGGTACCAGATTGGTCAATGGGAAAATTATTCCCAACAAACATTTAGGTAAAAATGCACGTATACATAATGTAATTCATTCAAGAAAGTATTGCTAACAAAAACAAATAAAAACATTTATATATATATATATATATATATATATATATATATATATATATATAGAGAGAGAGAGAGAGAGAGAGAGAGAGAGAGAGAGAGAGTTCAATATATTTTTTATTGCATTGCGATTTGTATTTCTTTTTTTATGCAAGCATCGTTGCCTTTCCTTTGCTTGAAATTTCACTGCCAATATTGCAAATCAAATTAATGACTCCTAACTTGTCTCCGATTTGCGCTTTTGCTATTTAAACTGAGCATATCGTACTGAAGCACACTATAATTTAAATATAGCTTTTACGCAATAAAACACAACAAAAACATCGATTCTGAATGATTTAATAGACTGGAATGACATTATCTGAACTTTTCGGACTGGGCTGACCGGCTGTTTTGTGTGATAGCGTACGAAATGGCGACTGTATTCTTTTGTGCGAGAGAGAGAATAACCGAAGTACTGCGAAGAGAAATAAATGAATCATCTAAATATGGGAATTAGTAAATCCATACAACTACTATTTGTGTATGTATATATGCTTTAAAAGAAGAAAGTTCAAAGATAATAATGTTATACGTTTCTAATTTTTGGGGACGATTATTTTAATTCTTTGTACTACTGTTCTCATCTTGAATGTGAGTGTTACCATTTTGCGGTAGATGTAACCTCCGACCTTCTATTGATGTGTCTTGTCGAACTAGGGAACTTTCTAATGTGCTAGGACCAGTGACCTGGTTGATAAAATACTTTGTAAAATTCAAATAATTTTTAAAATAATCTTCCGGGGGTAAAAGGTGCAATCCTCAGTGCGACCCACACTAAAAATACAATTACGAATTATTTAAGGTTTCTATCCACTCATGACTGGCGGAACGTGAGAATGATATCCTCGTGAATTACATAAAGGGTTCTGTTTGAAATTCGGTGGAGATTCTTGAGTTTCGATGAGAGATTCCTGAGTACGCCCGATTAAAGTCGATTAGATCGACCGAAATATTCAGCATCTATTTTTTTTCATACTGAAGATGAGAACCATAGTCCGAAAAATCAAAATAATGCGAATAACATAACAATATCAATAATAACTGTTGTCTTAGCATAAGGCAACAAAACACATCGCTTAGTATTACACCTATCAAAAAAGTAAAGTATTTTAAATGTTAATAACGCAAGTAAACATTGCACGTCAAATTCAGCTCAATTATTAAGACAAAAACTGCAAGACAAAATGGTAAAAATAAGATGGAAGAGTTCTGTTTATGTGGTTGTTTTATGTTTTATGATTTAACAAGTCCATTAAAGTTTTGTCTCTAATGAACCTTGAAAGAATTTAGTTTGTGATGAATAGGATATAATAAATATTTTCTGAAACATATGTACAAAACAATATTTGTTAGCGTTTAATTATTGAATCATAACTAAAAATGTGAATATGTCACGCTTAAGTATGTGTTATGGGTATTTACTGTTCACTCATAATGGATTCTGTTAACATTTATATTCACCTAGAGTTTAATACTTCCGTGGGGGAAAATATCCTAACCAAACGAGAGAGCTGTCCATCCAACAAACTTGGCCTTCGGGACAAGATCAAAGTGTAGTTCTTCAGATGCTGCACTTCAAGTTCTTGTTCTCTGTCAGTGGAGGAGAAATCCTTCACGACTGAGACAATTTTTATTTTTGTTCCTTTTCTCCACATTAAAAAACGATCCTGGTGTCTAACCCTGTCCCGTGGGGAGGCATTGTAAATAGGAACAAACTTTTTCTGTATTCATTTTCTTTCTATATTATTATTTACCCAACCCTGTTATTCGCGTCTTTCTAAATGACTCTTTCCTAGGGCCACAACAACTCGCGAACTCACGAGGGAAACCAAAATTTTTAAATACTCCAGCTTTCCCACAATTGAATATAAAAATAAATAATAAAATACCTCAATATTCCACAAAAACTCTATTCGGACGAGCAATCTGGTATTGCAATGGGATAACTCAAATCAGCATTGATCTTGCTAAGAAGTATTCGAACGAACAGATAGTGTTTGAAAAAACACGAGTGATAAATCATTCATAGTGGGTAGCGTAGGGAAAAGTAAAGATTGTGAGAAAATAACTTGAGTTAAACTTTTTCTACAAAGAAAAAAGAGGAACTTTTATTGAGATAGAGAGAAGTGTAATTGATTATTTTGTTAGCCTATATTGTGTTGAGCATTATGATAAGAAAAGTCACGCTAAATCCTACAAGAGTCTAAAGATTTTTTTCAAGGAGACAACAACTCTTAGTACAGTTCACTGATAAAAAAAAACAAATAATAAAAGATAATAAGCTTTCATAACATTAAACATGAAAAATCCGTAAGTTGATTTATTTTATTGAAACAAAACGGACTTCTCTATTTTCGCTTTTTCCCGTTGAATTTGCAATTAAAAAGAAAACTAAATGCGAGGAAATAATTTGATTGAAATCTTTTCTCTTCTAAGAAAATGGTGATTTTTTTTCATTGAGATAGAGAGATGTCTAATTAATGGTTTTGTTGATCTACATAATGTTGAACGTTAAGGAAAGTAAGGACTATGGGCGGAACAGTGAATTATGTCTTTATACGATCAAACCTATATATACTACCTTAAAAGAGATTGAGGAACAATTGAAGATTCAAAATTAAATTTGACACAAATGTTGAAATGTCAAATGAAATTGAAACATTTTTTTAATAGAGAGAGAATACTGAAACCACAGCAAGAAAACAAAGAAAAATGCATGCAACAGCGGGAAAAAAACACAAGAAATCACAAGGGAATACAGTCTTATTATTAAAATTTTTAACAAACAAAACCATATCACGGAAACTTACATGGCTTCCTTACACAACGCATTCTAGAACGCTATACAGAATGTCATGTACGAATACAAGACTTTCGCATTGTATTAAAAAAGGCATGAATCTCTGTATAGCATTGATTGTGCCGATTAAGCGTACACTAAAACACCGTTTATTGCTTGGAGAACTGGAATCTACAGAACGCAAAAAATTCATGAATTACATTTTACCGCGGAAATCGTTTGACTTAATTTTGTCTAAAACTCTAATACTCTTAACAGAAATGTTTAGTTCGAAACATCGTCATTTCATAAGAAATAGAAATGGGTGAATTTAAAAAAGAAAGATAATGAGGACTATTTAACATTTGTATCAGTAGTTAATAAACATTGCAACAATTTAAAAATAGCTTAAATTTTTAAATTGACGTTTTCAAATGCTTAATAAACGACACAGATTTGTATCAGCAAAAGACTGAATTACTAGCGATGAAAGCCTAAGATCACAAAGGTCTTCCATCAACACAGCAAACGAGTGATTATCGTGAAAAAATATTAAAAAGACATTGAGGAATCTGGCGTCGCGTACGTAGGAGAAACATAAAAAAAATATAATCCTGTACTCCAGAAAAAAAGCGTAATATTTTTAACCGAACCCTGAGAAAATATTCACTGGAGATAAATGTAAGTCACCGACAAGACCTAGTTATGGATGTGAAGCCCTGTATTATATTAAAGACTGTCCATAAAGCAGGAAAGTACTATTCACAGATTGGGAAAAACGTTTCATACTACCTTCTCAATCATAAAGCAACGTAATACAGACCGATCATTAACATTTATTGGCTGTCTTTAGTTTGAAAAAAATAAAGTACCAGTTTAGGCAAAAAACAGACTGCTGAGGTGTGGGCGATATTGTTAAATTAGACCTTCCTGTTTACGGCTTTCGGTTTCAATAAAAACAAATTCATAACAACTATTTTTAAATCGGGAATTTACGGGATCATCTTTCTCATTTTATTTTATTTTTAAATAGCTTTATATATTTAAATTTTTCTACAGTCCTAAAACCGGAAATACTTTTAAAATATTGTTTTCGTTACAAATAAAACAGATTAAAGTGTTTCACTCATATTTTTTCATATAAAATAATAAAATAGACAAACGGTGTTTACATAATCTGTCGGTGAATGCTGAAACTTAAATACTGAGGAAATTGTATATTACATAAAATAGAATAAATAAAAATTTATACTTACTTGCATTCCCACGAAGACAAGGGTCAGATTGTGCGATTATATATATATATACATATATATATATATATATATATGTATGTATGTATATATATACATACATATATATGTATGTATATGTATATACATACATATATATGTATATGTGTATACATACATATATATGTATGAATATGTATATACATACATATATATGTATATGTATATGTATATACATACATATCTATGTATATATATATACATATACATACACACATATATATAAGTATCTGTATATATATATATATATATATATATATATATATATATATATATTGTTTCTAGATAGAGATATAACATCTATAGGGCTAAAATCAAAGTAATTCGTAAAAGTAATTTTGATCTATAAATTTAATTAACAAATGATGAAACAAAAATGTTACAAATATATATATATATATATATATATATATATATATATATATATATATATATATATATATATATATATATATATATCGGACTGGGCTGACCGGCTGTTTTGTGTGATAGCGTACGAAATGTTACAAATTAATATATATATATATATATATATATATATATATATGTGTGTGTGTGTGTGTGTGTGTTATTTTCTCTCATGCGTTTTTTCTTTATTATTGATGTAACTACGCTAGCATAATGCCATATTGAATAAGTATCAGTACTTCACGTTGTTTTATTTTATTACTAGAACAGATCGACTAGTGTGTGGAAATCATGTGGAACGGATCAGTCAACGTTTATAATGTTGGTCCTATTAAGATCAAATTAACTGTTATTTTTAAACGGAAATAACTAGATTTTACATTAATTGTTTGGAATAATGTGTAACTTATGTAAGAGTGCTTTGCAACTTTAAAACACTCCATATCTAGTCAATGGAAGTCTTGTTCAAATTAAAATCAAACTATACTAGAATAGATTCATAAAATAGTTATTATTTAAAAAATATATTCTTATCAGTTTTAATTTGGGAATGGAGAATCCTAGCAGATGCCAAACATTCACCGACTGACTAATATATTTCAACCGAGAGTCTTTTTTTAATATTCTTAGCGTTCCTTTAAGTGAAATTGTTTTAATTTCTCTTGCGCTTGATTCAACGGGTATATTTGTTATGTAGTTTTGACATTTCATGAATCTGGTTTCTCCTATAATAACTGCAATGATAGATATCTTCGTAAGATTCCAGTTTCTTTTCATGTCGTACATGAGACTGGTATTTCGTTATCGTTTCCCTTTCAGCAACATTGTCAATGAATGAGACATATGAAAAGACTTTCTTCCGTCATCATTATCTTCCCTATATTTATTCATCCTGCTTCTCTCTCATTTTCAGATTAACTCTCCATCTCTATACATTATCCCTCTTCTCTCCTTCAATTTCGTGAAACATAATTCCGGGTAACAAGGAAGTGCATGTGTGCGAGTAAGAAACTTACCGAGTTTTTCTTTTTTCAAGATAAGATACTGAGCTTCTTTTTTTGTGCCATGCATGCCAAATTTATGATATGAAATGCGTAACGGTGAAAGAAACAACAACAACAACAACAACAACAACAACAATACTGGCCAAAATACACATCTATCTATCTATACTCCTATAAATTCGTTTTTCTTTTGTGTGTATTGATATCCATATTAAAAACCTTATTTTCTAATCATTTAAAAAGGAAATACTATTTTCTTATATATGAGTTGTGGAAATGCATTCACTAGCAAAATATCTAACTAATTTCCATATTCTTTTAAACATTCATTTTGATTAATCCCCTATTAGTTTTTTGGGTTTTCTTATGGGATGGTCATCTAGAGTCAACTATTACCAGTAATTATATTCATGCAGATATTCTACATCATTTATACTTGCGTAATATTTGCGTAAAATCTTTACAGTAAACAAAAAATTGTTTCCATATATATTTATGTATTCGTATATATTTTTGTTTAATCTATTAATCTTTCTATCTATATATCTATAAAAGTGAACGTGTTTGTGTCTGTCTGTGTGTCTGTGTGTATATTTCCCTACGGAATAACTCTGTCAACTTAAAGTCTACAGACTCGAAATTTGATATACAGAGTACTGAGATTTGGGAAAATCTTTGTGATCGGTTTTTGGCCAGAAATTTGGCTGTTAAGGGGTCAAAGTTCAACGATTTGACCTTTGAGAACTCTATCAATCTCCTGCGACAATTTTGGGTTAAAACACTTGACATTTTAGATATATGTTCCTTGGACATGGATCTAACTTAATAACTTGATTTGAGCCCAAAACAATAAATGTTAAGGGGTCATAATAGGGGGCAAAGTTAAAAAAAATTGACCTTTTTTTTTTGTTTGTTTTTGCTCATCATACACATTCTAACACCCGGGCAACGCCGGGCTGAAATGCTAGTCTTAAATAAAAATCACGTTTTTTTTTTTACACAAAACTGGCTCTCGGTGACATTTTAGCGAAACAAATCTCTGTGACGTGATACGCTTTTAACAAGGCCCGGCGCACCTTGGCAGTTAAAACCCCTAAAAGTATACCTATGCGTCTGAAACCTGTGGGATATTATTAAAGATGGGAGTAAAGAATATGAGTTAAAAATATCAAACTTTCAGCCAGAAGTTTCCGCTTGGACTTGGAAAGATTTACTCGCACAAAAACACACACAGGCGATCACACACTCCCGCACAAATACACACTCACACAATTGAGAATTACTTTAGAATTCTACTCTGTTATAATTGATAGCACGTGTATATTCTAACACGGTGGATTAAATAAACGAGTTCCTTCGGAATTCCGTACAAATTCCGGAGTTCGACATGAAGATTCCCGAAAAAGGTTGAAAGTTACATCGGTCGAAAGGTTGTAAAAAACATTTAAGATGAGAACAGTAGTCCGAATAATCTAAAATATATCCTTTAATTGAATTAGTATCATATGCACACACGTTATCGGTTAAGACAACGACGTGTTCTTTCATTTTTAAGTTACTTTATGTTTGTCGAATGTAAATACGAAGCAACTTCCAACTGACCCATGGGAATAAAGCCACATTAATACTTAAAAAATATATTCGTGTTTAATGAAATTCAAACCCTATGTATAATACATTAATTCCGAGAAGGAGGCAGTAAAACAAAGGAAGATGGTGTTGTGGGCATAGTGAAATAGTATAATTCTTCGTTATACAAGTTAGAAAAGCATTTCATCAAATGGTTTAAAAAGTAAAGATACACGATTCAATTTGAAATTTATTTATCTTCAAGGTGCACTTTTATAAATTTTACAAAGTAAGCTACAAAAATTTAATTTCAATTAAATCAAAAAATTATCTTGGATTTATTTTATGTAATGTACATTCTGTTGCACTTTAAAAAATCATTGAAAATGTTATATCTATATCATTAATTGCTAAATGAAAGTTAATGTTTTTAAATTGCAACAAAATGTAAAATAAATCCAAGATAATTTTTTGATTCAATTTAAATTAAATTTTATACCTTACTTTCTAAAATGTATAAAAGTGCACTTTGAAGATAAATAAATTTCATTAATGCTGGAGTCCTTCAGGGGTCCATCCTGGGCCCAACTCTCTTCCTGATCTACATTAATGATCTTCCAAATCACATCCTTACATCATTCGTAGACATTTATGCTGATGACACTAGTATCTATGGTATTACATCTAAGGCCGTAAACGAATAAGTTCTCTCTGATTCTCTCTCCTCTGATTTGGAGCAATTGGTACAATGGGAAAAGGCGTGGCTGGTTACTTTTAATGCATCTAAAACCGAGCTTTTATCTTTACATCACCAACGCTCTGATCCCCATCTGGCATCAATTGAAATGAATGGCTCTCGTCTCGGGGTGGCCTCATGTTTTGATAAGCTTCTGGGTTTGATTTTACTCCTGATCTTAAGTGGAACGCATACATTAAATCCGTTACCAAGGCCGCTGGGAAAATGGTGGGATCCTTCTATCGATCCAGTAGATATCTCACTGCTGATATCCATATAAGAGCCAGGTACGTCCAAGGATGGAGTACTGTTGCCATATCTGGGAAAGAGTTGCTAGAAAGGACTTATCTTGCCTTGATAGAGTTAAAAATAGCCTTCGTATCCTCGTAGGGGATGTCCTTTTCTCTTTCCTGCCACCTCTTTCTCACAGAGGAATTGTTGCGAGTTTGTCTCTCCTTTATCGTTATTTTCATGGCAAGTGTTCGGCTGAGCTTCAATCTATGGTCCCCCCTCGCCAAACTTTCACAAGAAACACCCGTCTAGCAGAAATCACTATAAATATTTCCATCACTCTTTATCTGTACCTCAACCTAAACGTAGATTCCATGAACAAAACTTCTTTATTAGAACTACACGCCTACGGAATTGTCTTCCATTTTCCTGCTTTTCAGCTGATTACAATATGGCTGTCTTCAAGTCTAACGTAAACAAGTTTTTGATGAGCTGTTCCATATAAGTTACCAAATTCACCTAATTTCCATTACTAACGATTACTATATTGTCCAATTTCTACTGTACACTTTTTAACCCTTATCCTCGAGTGACCTCAAGGCCTTGATACGTAGTGATGCCCATGTAATATATATATATATATATATATATATATATAAATATATATGGAAAAAGGTGTGTGTCTTGTCGCACTGATTAGTTGTGATACAAAGAAACAGTATGTGGATGACTATTAAGCACCCCCATCCTTCTTTGGGTTAAGCACTTTGTAAATATATTTTCACCAGACGCGTATTAAAGCCATTAAGCAAAGCCCACTATTTCTTTGTAAACAAGCTGATATTTTGAGCACTGTGCGACGGGCAAATGTTAATTTTATAGAGATTTGAGGTTCCACAACAGCTTAGCCTATATTTTGCTAATTTTTCGCAAACGTAATTTATATGACTGAGATATGCTTTGTACAGAAATTTGTTCAATAAGTATTCGAAAATCGCAAAAGTCCAATCTGTAAAAGATTCTTTCCCCGATCTAAAAAGTGTCTTTTCTAAGAAAAATGAAGAATTTTTACAGAGGAATATTTTCCGTTACACTGGCAAAGGGAAATAATATAATCTTGTCTTTAAAATGGGGTTTTTTCTCTTATAGATAAAAAGAATAACGTTTAGAGAGGAATATATATATATATATATATATATATATATATATATATATATATATATATATATATATATATATATATTCAAGGATTACCACTATACTCGGATACTTTAATTTCATTTCCTTATTTTGTTTAAAAGTTTCTTTTCTTTATATATATATATATATATATATATATATATATATATATATATATATATATATATATATATATCCTCTTAAAAGATGTGATTAATTAACTCTTAGTACGGTTCACTTACAAAAAAAAACAAATAATAAGAGATAACAAGGATTCATAACTTCTATTTTCTTTGTATATGCTAAATGAATTATATATATACATATATATATATATATATATATATATATATATATATATATATATATATATATATATATATATATAATCACGTTGACCCACCGGTCTGCGTCATATCATCGAAATTAAGCAACGTTGAGCCTAAGTATAAGATTGATGGCAATTCAGAAATTCTAAGCGGATATGTGCTCCCGCATATCTCGACATTATTTCCAGTTGACCTGCCCCCCCCAGTAATATTGAACAACTAAGTAGATGGTGGTAATGCCTATATTTGTTTCTTTTTTTTACATATCCAACATTTTTTCACTTTTTTTTTTTTGCAATTCATAACGACAATAAATTGCGGTTTCACTTAATGTCTTAACAACAAATTGCTAGCATTGCTACAAGTATAATTTGCTGATTTATTTATGTCCTCTGATGAGAAGAATAACAAGAATTGCATTCTTTGAAACTCCGCGGAATATGTAAATTTTTCTTTGGAGTATTCAGTCGAACAATAAATTTTAATTGCAAAGTTCAATGTACAGTTTTAATTTTCTTTCTCTTATTATAAGCTCTACTCTCTATTGCGTATTGAGCTTTTTTTTTAATTCGGCTGGGATTAAATTATCTATATGTAAATACTGTTATTTATATCAGTTTGAAGTTTACCAATGCTTATATCAGGTAAACACTATACACTTAGTTTTCATTATATATATATATATATATATATATACATATATATATACACACACACACATATATATATATACATATATATATATATATATATATATATATATATATATATATATATATATATATATATGGGGTAGGATATTTCCGTGTGTGTGCGTGTGTAGAGTGGTATCTACAGCAGGAAAATACAAATAGTGTAATGTAATTTTTTAATGTAAATATCGTGTGCCTTTCATCTACGTATCATTTCCCAAAAGGATGCGGATTAGTCCGTTTATAATCATACCGAATTTCAAATTAAAAACACGAAAATAAAAGAAAGGCTAATTGGATAGAAAACATTAAAGTATAATTGGCAACAAATCAACCGAGCCAGACGAGACTAATAAGTGCGGAGGTAATTTGTTGGTACGCCCTCGTATCTTGAGAAGATGGTTCTGTCTGTTGGGCATACATACCGTTGGAATAGTCTTTCTCTCGCTGTACCACATGCATTATATACAGGCATTTTTGTGTGTGTGTGGCTAATCGTATCGATATGACTTCGTTTATGTCGAGAACAGTATTTTCTTCAGTCTGTGATGCTTAAAGGTTGAAATCGCATATCCCTCATGCTGGTCTGTTTAATTTTAAAATAAAATGTCGGCTATCTATCACACATAGTTTTACATAGCATGTTCATTATTTTATCCCATAAGGGTTTAAGTTTAAAGTAGCATTTTAGCTGTCTATCGAATTTAAGTTTAAAATAATATAGGTGATATAGCACACATTATAATATAGGTGGCATACCACAACTAAGTTTTAATTGGCAATTCATTTGGTGTATCCCCGTTAAGTAACTATGACTTTGACCATATGTAAGAAATAAAACTGGAAAAGCGATTTTATTCCCGTACCTTACTTTTAAGTTAGACATAATATTCATTTTTTTTTGGCTTACTTTAGAAATAGCATTCTTAATTTTGTTAGGTTGAGTTAGGAATAGCATTCCTTGATTTGGTAAGCTAAACTTAGAAATGGCGTTCTTTTTGTAAAGCTTAACTTTGAAAGAGGTTTTCTTACGCTTAAAAATATGTTTTTGTTTTGTCACGCGCAAGTTAGAAATAGCGGTGTTTGTTATTTAGCTTTACTTAGAAATAGTATTCATTGTATTGTCAGGGTAAAGTAAATATAGCATTCTTTCTTTTGTAAAACTTGAGTTAGTAATAGCATTTATACCCTATGTGATGATTTTTTTTTAAATTAAATTTACTCCAAACAAAGCATATGTAAAAGTTGAGCAGCCAGCATGTCTGTTCGCATTATATTTCAATTTCTGCATGTTAGTACAGTGAAAGTTGTACGGAAAGGAGCAAGTATTGCAATGTTTAGCAGTCCCATGGAAAAAAAAGCTATTAGTCGATTTTCCGTCGTATAAGAACCTAGAGTGAAAGGGTGAGATTTTGCTGCTCGGTCGGTTACTCGGAAGTATATACCCCGAAGAGGACACACGTGCGCTGAGTTTATCAGAGCTTATTCCATGAATAAAATACTAGTAAGATAGGCACAGGGAAGGAACATTGCATCGATGACACAATAGTCGGGGCTTCTTTAATGCTGAAAGGTTTATTAGATCGGAGACTATTTTGGATCGTTTTAAACAATGATAGAAAGTGATGACAGATCTGACACCACTCAAGATATGACGACAATACTTGATGCACTGTACATCACTTTTCAACCATGTTTATTATACAGGGCGTGGTGACATCAGAAATTATACCCATCCCGAACTACTGGAGGTCCAAGATCAAGCCCTAAGGCACATTTGCATTTATAGTATGTTGTTTGGATGTACATGGAAAAACAATCCACGGAAAACAAACTAAAATTTCTCTCTTTTCTAACATGGATTTGGTTACAGTAAGTGTACGCATATAAAATCGAACGATTTACGTTTTTTTTTTTTATATCAAGCTTAAGATATAGCATTTTGAATATATGTGAATATTAAGTTTTAAAAAAGGCAATTTGTTTGGTCTTTAAAGCTTCAGTCTGAAATAGCATTTCCGTTTTTCAATATCAACTTTGAAAAAGCAATTTCTTTGTGTTATCAACCCAAAGGTAAAAATTGGATTTTGATGGGCTGTCATTATTTAATTTGAAATAGTAATTTTGTTGGTCTGTCAATCGTAAATTCGAAATTTAAATGTAATCGCTAAATGCACAGATCGAATAACCGTTTAGAGAAAATATTGATTCGTGACTAAATTATCACCCAATTTTTGGTGCAATTTTAAAATACGCAATGCGACCAAAAATAATCTTTAATTTGTCATAAAGAAAATTGCTCGAATTTATTATCGATTAAGTCTGTATTTTCGTCGGATTTGTTACTCGTTGGAAAATGATACGTTAATAAAATTATTGTGCTTGTGGTCTTCGAATGGAAATTTATTATGACAATTTCAGAGGAATTTTAGCTTTTATACATCCCATCGTTTTAATCCTGAAGTTAATAAATCTATTAGTGCAATGGATACAATTAGTGCCTCTAATGATTAAATTTAATTGTCACTTAAACAATTTTATTTTAATTGTCTCCATATTTAGCTGATATGTTGTTCGTATTATCTGGATTTCCCTGGCTAATATCCTTATATTGAGCGTTATTGCACGTTTGCTACTTCGGGTATATCTTGTCGACCTCGGAAATCTTCTACCTATCCATGGCTTACGAAACTACCGCATACGACTTCCGTGGATTAAATAAAATGTCTTGCTCAAAATTTCGCGATCGAACGTCGATTGAACGGTCGTCAAACTTTACAGAAAGATCCTGAATTTCAAACGGAAGTCCTTATTAAACCCACAGCGGTAGCATACTTTCCTTTCTTTTATAATGACTGGGTCGACGTTCTAAGTAATTTGCAATTATGTTTTTAGTGTTAATCGCCCTGAAGTCTGAACCTTCAATCCCAAGAAGAATGTTCTATTTCTACCGAACATTACCAAGTGCTTTATTCACGGCTCCATGGATGTTTGAGGATAGAAACATTCCGAAGTGCATGAAAGTCGGAGATTACATCGATTTAAACGTTCTGGAAGTAACATCTGCATTGAGCACAGTAGTCCGACGAATCCAAATAATACGTACTTTAGTTAATTATTTCATTAAAAAATTAAAATAGAATACAACTTACAAATATTAAAATCATGATTTAATGATACTAACACTCATTCTTATTTGAATGTTTATCAGATTCGTTTATATAATTTTCACTCTTGATAATGTCAGAAAATGAAGGTTTTAAAGTCTCGGGTCTGAAAAAACTAAAATTTTAGAAAATCTTTGTT
>NC_136506.1:21289166-21454166 GCF_053919585.1 Euprymna scolopes
AACTCAGACCTCTTCGAATTTGAAAGTAAAGTAATGCTACTAGCAAGAAAGCCCCTAATACAATTTATAACAAACTCTGGACCAGAAAAAAAAACACCTCAGATCACTCTGCTATAGTGATAGACTATGCTCGTGACAGATTTGGTCGGAACCCTCCTATTAAATGAACTTAAGCACAGATTCAGTAATAGCGATTTAGAAGGAGGCGTGTACAGGAACGACGCTCTATTAGTGACTGGAGCAAAGCCCAGGATATACAATAGTACCATAATTAAACTAAAAGAATTCTTTAGCAGCTATGGCCTTAGTATACCGATAGAAAAAGAAAAAATACCTCAACCTTCTTAGACGTAACCTTAAATCGAAACGGAGGATCGTACTGCCCGTACCATAAACCAAATCTCTGTCTGCACTATGTCATCAGATTCTCCAATCACCCCAGATCCGTTATTAAGGCAATCCCTTTATCAGTGTCAAAAAGAATTTCCAACCTCTCTGCAAATTATAGTATATTCAGTGAAAACTCCAACTTTTATAAAACGCACTAGCAAACTCACAATATAAAAACACAATTAAGTACGATACGAAAATAGTAAGAAACACCCAAACACCTTAGGCATAGTTACCCACAATATGACTAAACGTAAATCTAAGCAAAAAAAAAAATAATAAGGAAAGGTCCAATCTTCATGATCATATGCAATATAATGTAAATAATAAGCACATAGAAAAAGAGCAAATACCCCCAAAATAATGAATTAGAAGAAAGAAGAGTATTTGGTTCACCCCCCCATACAATAATAACGTCAAAACTAATATCCCTAAAGAATTCTTTTAAATAGTAGAAAATTTATTCAAACATCCTCACAAATACAGCTCGATTCTAAAAAAAAAACTTTATTAAATTATCCTTCTGGACCATGTCTAATATAGCAGCAGCACTCCAAGTCTAGCTCACCCAAACTGCAACTTCTCTCCAATTATCTGATTTACATGAAATTACGAGCCCTATTACAATAAATTAATAGAGTATTTCCTCAAATACAAAAGAACATTATAATGTCCATTTGTATGGGGCATCCATAATCACGATCATAAACATCTTTCCGCACGGATCAATTTTTTTTTCAATGTTGACCCCTTAGCAGCCCATTTATTACCAGATAAAAACCGATTAAAATTTCTCCACATGTCTGAATGTTACATGATAAGGGCTGTTCCCTTTTCATGTAAGTATAAAAATAGAGAATTTAGTTTAAAATGAAAAATGAAATAGCAATAGACAAATTCGAACCTCGTAATTTAGTTTAGAAATAGATTACGTGTGAGAATTTAAAAATGTAAAACAAACATGTGTTTAGAATATAGATAAATATTTCAAGGAAAGAATGTTAAGTATCAAGTTTGTTATGAAATTTTAAATTGAAAGAATGCAGCTTATAAGATAATGTTTTTAACATATTGGATAAATAGGTTACTGAGAAATAGGAAAAGTTTTGGACACGTATGTCCAGGACACGTGAAAGAAGGCACATGTTTTAACATGTGTATGACGTCACGGAAAATTGAAAGTTCTAGGAATAGAGAAAAAAACTTTGGAGTTAGACAGTCAGTGAAGAAACTCAGAGACAGTCAGTCGTCTAGGGAGCGAGACGTCACGTTGAAACTAAAATGTGAGACTTTGAATTCTTGGTGATGGAAACACGGCCGTGTGACGAAATAAGCCATCATGTGTTTTGTAAAGCTCGTCTTGTCTCATGATTCTTACGAAAAGGTAAAGTGAAATTGTATTATATATTTGTGTTATAAAATGTCTTTACATACACGTCTCAACATCATCATGTCTACACAATGTCCGAACTGTCTGAACACTATGTCATCACTCAAAGAGCTTTCTTCTTCTACACGTCTAAGGAATGAACATTTAATATATAAGTCTCTACAATAACATGAACAAAGTCTCTTACAATAAGATACAACAATCTCTCTCTCTCTCTCTCTCTCTCTCTCTGAGTACATCAACATCCCTCTCTGTAATAAGACTCTAAGACTATCCTCTCTTAATAAAAACCGATATGTAGCATGAATACCTTATATACCAAATATCAAGTCTATTGATCAACATTTGTTGAGTATAAAGGTTAAGAAGTGTTCTCAGAGAAACACAAATTCTCACTTTTATAGATATATATATATAAACAGATAGACTAGCTGAATTTACCAAGAATTGGTTATGAGTCATTTTAAAATCTTAATCCCATCAATACATTTTTATTACTGTGAATCCTAGCGCTATGATGCATGTTTTTCGCGAAATTATTTTTAATATGATTTGCATTTCGAAACGACATTTTGTTTATTTATATTGCTTTAAAATAACTATTTAAAATAAATTAATTACAATTGATTAAATTTGTAAAATTTTACAACTCAAGTTTTTGTCGTCGAAATCCCATTGTTATATATTCGGGGGTGTCATAAAGGAGATTTTGTCAAGGAGATTCGTGTACGTGATCGTCTAGTTTCTAATCTTATTGTTCATGTCTTCGTGGGTGTGTTTTTGTGTACATGCATTTCTTAACATACCTTTATTCATGTGTCGTCGGTTATTCCTCTGGTTTTCATTGTCTCTTGGAGGGGAGCTGGCCTGTTGGATGAAGAATTCACTCCAAGATGATAATTAAGGTTTTTATGTTTTTATTCACCTTCCAAAGGTCGACACAGAATGGAGGTGAACCTTGCTTGTTTGATGATACACGTCAGCGTCCTCCCCAGCCCAGGGGGGGGGACAGCTGAAAAGCCGTCTGTCTTATTCAACACCCGAAACCAAACTGCCAAGAAAGAATCAGCTAACCTCATCACATGATACCACGTCATCTGGTCAGCTGACCCTTCTTTTGCAAACGTGTCCACTGTCCACGTTATTCACTTCTCTCTCTCTCTCTCTCTCCCT
Organism: Euprymna scolopes; assembly: GCF_053919585.1. Classification (NCBI taxonomy): domain Eukaryota; kingdom Metazoa; phylum Mollusca; class Cephalopoda; order Sepiida; family Sepiolidae; genus Euprymna; species Euprymna scolopes. The sequence goes on from NC_136506.1 coordinate 21,292,120, forward strand.
CTCCCTCTCTCTTTCTCTATTCTCTAATAGAGACACACAGAGAGAAAATAGAAAGAGTAAGAAAGCCAGAGAGGGGGGGGAGAGATGCTCTTTAACGTTCCTCCACCCCTTTTTTATCAAAATGCATGGCAAGCCATACATTTTTAATAACTAACTAACTAAAAAAAATAATTATGTCCGAAGTACATCTTTATTTTTTCACTTTCCGGACTCACCCCTTTTCCAAGAAAGATCAGGCACCAGTACTCTTCTACAACACTATCAACCCTTCTGCTGCTTCTCAAAAGTCCCTCCTAGACATTAACTTGCTTCCAAGTTAGACAAAGATACAGCTTTGCAGATATACATCTTGTCTAGGCGGTCGCATTGTTGGATATTTTCCACTGACTCTGCTCTTTATTTGGACCACTTGGCCAAACAAATGGAGACTCCATTTTCGATCACTTTTTCGAAATGGGGCCAGCATATCGCAATTACGACCAGAACGTCGGATGCTCCATGTTGGTGGTAGTTTTATCGCATGGGGACTCGAACCCCAGACCCTCAGATTAAAAGTCTGATGCTCTACCGACCCAACCATCCCACTCGCGTTCTCGACTTTCAGCATAGGCCTAAGTCCCAGTTTTTTTTCCTTTACTGTAATGCCCTGACGTCTTTCTCTGAGTGGTCCTATTACTGGAGCTTTGTTCTATTCAATCTACTACTTCTGGACTTCACAAAGCTCTTCTACTAACTCCCTTGGTTGGTCTAAGTCAAGATACGCCTTCACACTGATTCACTCGGAGCCTGTTTGAGTTCCTGGAACCCGACAAGATACGGAATCATCACTCCCTAACTAATGCGCCATCGATTTCTAACTAAGTAGTTTTCCCTTTGTGATTTTTCCGCATTCCCAGCAAGTCCCAAGATTCCAACCCAGATATCCCTCACACATTCCTCTAAAAAAATAAAAAAATAAAAAGGCTCTATCTTGTCCCTTACGTAATCTGCATCTTTCCCTTTCTTCTATCTCCCCGTGATTAGGCTTGGTACCGACTGTCCAGTCGCTCCGTACCCTGAGGAATTATCGCGACCTCGCACGCCAGACTTTTGTTGGACAAGACTTATTGCCGTTGCTTGGGCCTACGTGGCATCTTCCAACTCACTGGAACCACTAGTATTGTTTTAACAGGGTTCTCATTACTCTAAAATAGTATTTCCCCTTGCCAAATTTTGTATTTGTGACAATACCGTGGCTTATAAAAAAAAAATAAAACAACAGAAAAAACTGCTTTCTACAGCCTAATCGCCTTGTAATTCTCATGAAAAAAAAAATGCAACTACGCGCTAAACGTCCCTAAAATATAACTAAACCAACCAAATCTATTCCAAAATAATTTAATTTAATAATACCAATAAAATTCACCCAGCATGGTTTTTTTTTAATTTTGGTACCTTTAATTCACAATATGGTAACATTTTATTTTCCTAAGTACTTGCATACATATTTCATTCATCTTCTCTTGAGCGATTCGTAACATAATGGCCACGTCAGCCATTGCACCCCCTCTGCCCCTTACACCATGTCAGAGGGCATTTCATTTGCTCCCTGAAGTTGATTACAACTAGATCCGCTCACGCTGGACAGAATACATTCCGTTCACTGCTATGTCAGAAAAAACTTTCTTTTTTTTTCCAAAGTCGGTAAGCGCAACCTGCCTTGAAGACACATAGCTTCACGGAAAACATCGGATTTCCACACATGAAGTACTCAAACTTGCTCCATGTTGATTCTACTCGAAATCAACAGAAATCACGATAAAAAAAAATAAAATTCGAATCATTTCCCGAGAATAATGAAATTAATAACTACCCATGTAATTCAACACCTCTCCAAAATTCTAACATGCTTGCCACAGAAATTAAATTCCATTCACGCCCCACTTTTTTCTTTCATTTCTTCATATAGTTTATTTAACCCTATATTTATCCTTTTTTTTTTTACCTTACTTATGTGGTCAAAACGTCACTCATGTCGAATAGAACATTTATTCTACTTTTCGAAAATTGAAATTAATACCGACTGAACCTTTGACTCTTCCGAAACTTTTTTTTTTTTTTAAATCATTTATTACACTGTTTAAATCTTATTTCTTTCTCCCTATTTTATTATTACTATTTAATTAATTAAAAACACATTTTTTCTTTTATTAATCCTTCTTTCCATAGACCCCACAAGCAAGATTCCACCTCCCCATTCTGCGAAAAAAAAATACATGTCACAGAGTAAGAAAATCCTGCACAATACCATTTTAGAACACATCAATTACATAAAGAACAAACCTTTCGTGATTGACATGTTTTTTTTTTTTAGTAAGGTGACAGGCTCATTTCTGACACACACGTTGCGTGGGTGTGTGTTTGTGTACATGCATTTCTTAACATACCTTTATTCATGTGTCGTCGGTTGTTCCTCTGGTTTTCATTGTCTCTTGGAGGGGAGCTGGCCTGTTGGATGAAGAATTCACTCCAAGATGATAATTAAGGTTTTTATGTTTTTATTCACCTTCCAAAGGTCGACACAGAATGGAGGTGAACCTTGCTTGTTTGATGATACACGTCAGCGTCCTCCCCAGCCCAGGGGGGGGGACAGCTGAAAAGCCGTCTGTCTTATTCAACACCCGAAACCAAACTGCCAAGAAAGAATCAGCTAACCTCATCACATGATACCACGTCATCTGGTCAGCTGACCCTTCTTTTGCAAACGTGTCCACTGTCCACGTTATTCACCTCTCTCTCTCTCTCTCTCTCTCTCTCCCTCTCTCTTTCTCTATTCTCTAATAGAGACACACAGAGAGAAAATAGAAAGAGTAAGAAAGCCAGAGAGGGGGGGAGAGATGCTCTTTAACACCATGATTTGCTATGCTCCTAAGTGTTTAGGTTTGCCGCATCGACTTGGCATAATTTAACACATATTATATACAAGAGCATTAGCACTAATGCATGTTAGTTTTCGACGAATTATAAAAATTCACAAATTGTAATGAATATTCGATAAAAAAATGTCCGTCCAATTATCTGATGCATATTGACATGAAATTACGAGCACTATTCAAATAGATTAATAGATTATTTGCTCAAATACAAAACATTGCCTCGTTAAAAAGAACAATGTAATGTCCGTCTGTATAGAGCATCCTCATTCACTATCATGCTCATCTTTCAAGATTATATAAACCCACAATTAAATCTAAATCCCATGTCATGCCCTGTCAGTGGTTAGCTTGAAAATTTGGTTTACTTACATAGTAAAATCCAGTTATTTGAAAAACAAAAAGAATTATTTTCTCAAGACTATAGAAATTAAGGGGATATTTTATGATAAAAGTATACAAAAATGGGTAGTTTATGATGAAATTGTCACAAGTATTTATCTTCAAATATCTAAAAATCTTACGAACATTGTGATATTATTGTTAAACGAAACATCTGATTTTGATATAATGACGATAAACAGACAATACAAACGCACAAAAATATTAAACATCATCTTTGAAGATGAGGATGATTGTCCGTAAATAAATAAATAAATAAAACAGGCTCCAAAATAATGCAAATGTGCTTTTTTAGAAAAGAGTGATTTTCATAAAATTTCTATGAAATATACAATATTTTCGAAAATTACTGAATTCACTAAATTCAAATTTCCATATCTTTTATGAAAATAAATATATTTTTTGGTAAAATATTGGAAGTACTATACATTTATGCATTTTCCTAATATGTTTTCTTATTGAATATTGTAATTTGAAATAAAGGACACCCTATATTCGATAAGAAAATCGTAATGCTAAGGAAATCTTATCGTGTATTTCGATTATGTACATTTGTTATGTAATCTTGAAAAAAACATATAACGGCATCTTTTATTTTCTAAATTGAAGACATTTTCTTTTGGTAAATTAGCATTTTTTCAGTTGACAATTATCATGTGTTTATGAAATTGCATTTGCCTTTTTAAACATGTCCTTTACAAGAAATGTAATTTTGTATGTTAGCCAGCATTAACGACTAAAGCCAGCATTAACATTCACGCGTTATAAAATGAGAATCTACTTTAAGGCGATTACATATGATCTCTGTGACTATCTTAAAGAAGAGAAATACTAGGAGTCTGTTTTCTATATAAAATTAACCTTAAATTTTTAAGCGATTCTACGTTTGTTCTAGTTAGTATGGCTTTACAAAGACTGTTAAAGGAAAATGCATTAGCGTTAAGTTTACGACTCGTTATAATACTGTAATATAGATTTAGAAAAATAACTTTAAGTGGGAAAATCAATTGTTAAAATTTTTAAAGAATTGCTATAAGAAACAAGACTATTTGGAGAGGGTAAGCTAAAATTATATCAATGTAATTCCGATTTGTTTTTTTTTTAAGATGATATCACCGCAGAAAAAACTTGAACATATTGCGTAAAACGTCTGGTTGGTTGGTTGGTTGGTTGGTTGTTTTATGGCATATCAACCCTTTTCAGATTATTTAATGCCGAATCCAGTGATTTTAAAGAACATTTTTTTAATAGAATATATATCTTTTTTCAAGTTGGTTTCTATTTAACCCAAAATTGGGACCCTAACAGGTACTACCACTCTGGGTCAGAGTGGACCTGGGAGCAATGGCAATTAAAGGGTGGCTCCACACTCACCAAAGCCCACAAGCTGGGGCCTCACACTCGGTATAGTTTAAGGTTATATTCAGGACCGTAAAACGTCTGTAATCATCGGTTAGATGACTTGCAAAAAACATGCGTAGCTGGAATTGACTAGTTTCAATCAACAATGTTAAATAAATCTAAATTTATATTTTTTTTTTTTTAGTTTTTTCCTTAAAATAACATTTAATTTTCTCATTATTTGTAAAAATTTAGGGGGATTTTTTTATTATTATTTTTTCTTTTTTTTCCGTTTCCTTTCTCGTAAATTTGTATACTGCTGCTTAAGTTGTTGGTCATGTGACAAACTTCTGTCCGTTTATTGGTCTGCGCAATATAGCGTTTTGTAATAAATGTCAAAGCTAAGGTTGGCAGTTCAGAATTGAGTTCGGCTCGGAATAGAATTTAGTTAAGATAAAAAGTGAATTAAGTTCAGCATGGAATAAAATTGTGTTTAGAATTGAATGCATATTCGAAATGTGTTTACATACTATATTTTCTTCGTCTAAACAGAATGTTAAAATGTTGAAGTGACTCATCTAAATAACCTGGCGAAGTTAAAATATTGAAGCGATTGCGTCTAAGTTACCTGACATATTTGTATCTTGCAGAAAAATCTACTCTAAGGGTAACCAAGAAATATGTCGAGGATTTGCAGTTAAATCTGTCGGAAAATGCCACAAATGAGAAATATTCTCACAAGAAAAGTTTGAATAGAATGTGTCTATCACTAGATATTTCTTCTAAGGCCTAAGGAAAACGGACACGTTTCAAGTTCCAGTTATTCTAAGGCGAAATAAAATAATATTTTTATTCAGTTTCATGATGTGAAGGTCATGAGTTCGATTCTCATCTGAAGAATATTTATATTCTGACTGGACTCAAAGACGAGACGAGGAAGTTTTTTTTTCACCGGAATTCTTGCCTCTTGAAAGAGAGTTAAAATACGAAGAACAGTGTTTTATTGGTACTAGTTATTCCTTCAAGACAAATGAGGAAGTAAATTGCACGTTAAAAGAACAGTATCAGAACATTATTTCAGATAATTTAACTTTGTCTTCAGATATTTCGACTGATCGACCCGAGAAGACTTTTATTTTAAATAGACGACATTACAAAATGTAAACTTAAATTGCAAACAAAGAGAACTAACTTTTTTCGACTTTATTTAAAATATTACGACCTTCTAAAATAAGGTTATGTTGGACGAAAATTCATGTCACAAAACACACTTTCACTTGGTCCCTAAGATGATTAGTTGATGTCTTTCTAAAAAATAATTCCGACTAGAAAATATCAGGAAAACCAATGCTAGCATTAAAATCTTCAGATTTCTACGATATGATGATGATTATTTAAATAAATACATTCGATAAGGCTTTTATTTCGATGCATTTGATTTTAATATTTTACTAGTTTTTATTAAAATTATGCTAATATTAGGTAGAAGTTTTTATATGGCTGAGTAGGAAAACCATATCTGTTTAACTTTCAGATAAAAACTAACGACGAACATATAACTGTAAATATTCTGACTTGTAATTTAAAAAAAAATAATAGGAAGCTCACCAATTAATTCGGTGCTGGAGGACAAGAAAAGCCGATGTGAGAGAGAAAAAAATAACGTGCTGTATTCTATCACGTTAGCACAGTAAACAGATGTGCTGGGTTATCATTCATTCGACTTTCTATTCTCAGCATCTGCAGTAAAACCCCTACAGCAATCACTAATGGACCGTCCATAAGAATATTATCGGCAGAAGTACATATACAAGCAGAAAAATGACAAAAATGCACCAAGTTTTACATATCAACTCATATAAGCACAAATAATTGCTTATAAATAAATCAGTACTCAGGAAAACCAAGTTTGGACACTGACAGCTGTTCTAATCAGGTTGAACGTAAGATTTTCAATTATTTCGAATCATTTAACAAATCAATCGCCTCCGGGCATAACGTATGCTATAACGATTACGTTCCCATCGTGTTTGACAAAACTTTTATATAAATAACATTATGAAATATCACGCAGGTTCAAAATACGAACATACTTAAGTCGTAAAAATTTACGAATTTAATCAGTAGTTATTAATTTAAATTGAATAGTTACTAAAGACGAAAATAAAAGAAGTTTCAATATGTAATATAAAAAAGTAAGCATTGGGTGTAAAAAAAAGGAAATAAAATGGGCATATAGCTCTAAGCCCCTTACGTATACATTTCATAGTAAGAGAGATTAATATATGTATGGAATTTAAATTCCAAAAATAATATTCACAACAAATGCCAGGTTAATACCAGCTATAACTTTATGAAGATGTTTGCTAATCTCTTGAAGATAGAATTGTCACATACGTTACAAGAATGCGGGTTATCCCTGATCAAGCTGGGGCTGGAGCATTCTATTGGATGCCAAACATTCACCCGTTAACTCAGATATTCTGACAAAGAGATATTTATAAGATTCTGGCCATCCCTTCAAGTGCAATTATTTGAATCGCTCTTTTGCACTTGGATCACCGAGTATATATGCCAGGTAGTTTTTAAAATTCTCCATAAGTTCAGTTACTCCTATAATAACTAGAATGATAGAGATTTTTTTAAGGTCTGAGTTTCTTTTTATCCAATACATAAGACCTTGGCATTTCAAAATATTTTCCCTTTTCGCTCTGTTTAATCAAGCATAATTATGGGAAGTTAACTTCAACTAATATTACATCCTTCTCATTCTTGCCCGATGTCATTATGAGATATTTTATGGATCTGTTTTCTAAGTACGTAGCTGTAAGAATTTGATAGTCATAGTTGGTTATGTGTGATTTATTTCTAACTGTTCTTTCTGGGATATGTTCTCAAAATTTGTCTGGTTCTTCGATCTTCAACGTTTTGCAGATCATCCAGAGAAGATAGTTGCACACTGAGAACAAGAATGAGAGATAACATATATTTAAAAGTAAAACTCAATTGTTGGCAAGTAACACATCAAATTAGGTTAAAACAAATAAAACCTTTAGAAATAATTCCACTACTTGTCAATATAGTTGCCATCTAAGAAGCCCGATCACTTCTCTTACAATCTGATGCGTTTTTATATATCAAAACGTGCCTTTTTTTAGGATAAGATTGGATGGCAACGAGATGGAAGCCAACTGAAAGATGGGGAACACTACGGAAGTAATTATTTGATCAATGGTATAAACTGCCCTTGGTTAGTTTTAGTTAGTACAATATTTTTTTTTATATTAGATTTGAACACTAGATAGATGTAATCATGTACTCCAGAAGCAATGAGTGTTACACGTGTGAATCTCTTATTAATAACTCTCCAGGGGGATTCCGCTTGATGCAGCCCAGTACATGGTGAGTGAAACGAGAAGAACGCTTTCTGTTACGAGCGAAGGTGATTCATTTATGTGAATGCCAGACAAGATGGAACCCAAGACAAGTAATAAATCGAGGACCTTCGATCAAGGAATGCTTTGCTTTATTAATAAATCCCATTTAGTACTCTCCTCTCAGGAATTTATTCTTCTCGCTTGTTATCCTTTGTGAGAGTTCTAATCTCAAAGTTACAATCCAATTCTAATGTATTGTTCCATCGAAAATGTTAAGTCAGTATTTAATTTATTAAGCGAGCTTAAGCAGAATAAGTTTGCGATAGTATTAAGAGTTGGAGTAGTAGAAATTTTAACATCTGTACTCAGAAAGATATTTATACCAACGTGTAATTATTTGGTTAGATCCGACGGTCATTATAAAAGAACAAACACAGGTATAGTTAAGTAATATTCACTTTGACTCAGTGTGTGTTCCAGAACCACGATATACGGAGAAAATACGCTTAGTCACTGTATATAGAAAAATCCACCAAAAAAAATGAATATGTATGCCACTGTGGTTTCAAAGCACGCAGCAAAGCAGGGTTATCCGTTCACTAGAGAAGGCATCTTTGACCCACAAGCATAAGCAATTTTACCATCTGCGCAGGAGTGTCCGGACGTATACAGGATTGTAATAATGCATGTGGCCTCACAGAGCTTGGGAGCTGCTAGGAATGGCATACTGAACACTCATTCATCGTCTTCGATGAGAGAATCCACCACATTACATAGAAAAATGCGAGCATAAAAAGTAATATGGTTTAGATTAAACTAAGAAAAGTAAAAGAACTATTTGTAAAAACTGAAAAATAAAAAAAGAAGATCCTAACTAAATTAATAACTTAAAGTATTACAGAAGTAAATATTTTTAAAATTCCATTTAACATTATGGTATCAATTAATAATGCTAAAATATTTAAAGTTATAAATTTATTATTATTTTTTACTACAATATTGTATTTTTCTTTTCCAGTGTTAAAAACTATTTCTTTTACTTTGCTAAGTATAATCCTAACCATATTAATTTCCATGCTTGCATTTCTCTATACAAGCCATAATTTTTCCAGGCTTCACATGGCAACAATCCACAAGAAAAATTATTACCATCTTTTTTTAATTGTCTAAATAAGAAAATCAAATAAAAGACGTAATTAAGTAAATAGTCAGCAGTCAGTTTTGACCAGCGAGACAAGGCGAGAGGAGGTTACCGATTGAGCACATCGATGTTTAATTATCAGTGACAGTACAACTGAGCGACTGATATGGGCAGCGGTAAATTATGAGTAACAGTAGTAGTTGAATCGACGTAACCGTGGCGACAGAGCGACAATCGCGGCTGTGCAACGAATGAAAACATTCCAAGGAGGGTAAAATGTAAGAAAATACACACACACACCTACACACACACATATATATATATATACATACATATATATATATATATATATATATATATATATATATTTTCTTGTTGCATTCGAGAATTGGGTATTCCCATTTTCCCCTACGTTAGCACCTTGCTACAAACACGGAGGAACTTTACTTTTTTTATATATCTTGTTATGTAATCATCTCCGCTGTTTCTAACCAATTTTAGGTAAGATAACAGATTTAGTTGCTATGAAAACCAACAGCCAATCAGAAAAAAACGTGACCCCCTTCCTGATAGATTCTGAGAACATTTGAACACAATAATTCATTATAACATTTGTTTTACTGAACGAAAATTGAATTTTCTTACAAAATATAGCTGACAATGTAACTTCTGAACTGTAAAAATTGTTTGAAATTTAGACGCAAAATGAGTGAGCAGCGAAGTTTTAAAGCAACTCTGAATGAGTACAACATACATTTGACCATATATTCGAATACTACCGTGTTTTAAATATATATGTATATATATACATATATATATATATATGATTATTACTATAATTATTTTTACTTACAGACACTATTGCTTCAATCATTTTAATCAGTGCAGAAGATTCAAACCCGACCACGAACTCATCTCTGAATATATATGAGGCACTTTCTCAATACGCGTGTGTTCGTTTTCTGTGGTCTCCGAAATAGCTTGGCTGATTTTTTTTAGTTTAATTTCACATGTATTTAACAATATTTTATGGAGTGTACTTAAATAGCTTTTGTGTCATCAATAAGTATCAAGAATCGAAGAAAATCTGATTAAAGAAGTATATTTCAGAAGATTTACTACCGCACAATCTTTTCCAGATGATGCTTGTCTTAAGATAGCGGTTTCAATCCTACCCAAAGCCGGCCAGAAGCTTACTGGCCAAAAATGTGGTGAGACGACAACAGTTACCACCTTACGAAGGTCAGAGGAATAGTTGTCCGAAACGTCGTGAGACAACAACTAATAAAGATGAGAATAATAGTCTGCAATAAATAAATTAACCATAAAAAATGTTTTCGCATGCTTCATTTCCGTTAAGGGAATTTTCTTTAAACAATCTTCTATTGTCAAGAGTGTTTTTTATTCAAGAAGTCTGAAGAAATGCTGGTTATGTGAAAATTTTCAAACGCCATAATGCTTGATATTGTCCGACTGGTATGGAAACAATTGTAACTTGAAATGGTATACACTTTCTGAAGTCTTGGTTTTCTTAATACAGTATATTAATGCTCAATTATAAAATATGATAATTTTGTAAATTACTTTTTAAGTCATGTCTCTTTGGCTTAAAATTTATTGGTATATGAACATTTACTGAATTATACAACCCCAGTAAAACTCACTATATTACAAACAAGTCTATATATATATATATATATATATATATATATATATATATATATATAATATATATGTATATATATATATATATATATATATATATATATATATATATATATATATATAGATCAACCGGTTGTCTCGATTGGTTTACTTGATGTAAATCCAATGAAACACGCCTGATTATTAAAGAGTGATCAATGCAGGACAAAGCTGGTATATAGTCTGTTTATTATAAAAAAAAAACATTATCGGTTACATATTTGCATACATGTTTCGGTTGACTTTCGATGCCAGGATAATACTTCATCAGAAAAAAAAATTATAGTGAAACGGGTGTCAAGAATACATTAGTTATAATAATATATTTGGGTGCGAGATCTACATTCCAGGGGAAATTAGTGTGTAAACTTTGTGAATATTAGCAGTAGGGTTTTTTGTATGTTTGATGTGAGAAATGGGGGGGGATGTTGTTTCTCGTGTTCTTTGCTTCGGTATCATCACATTTGCACATCATTTCTCCTTAGAGAACCGAAGTTAAGCAACGTTGAGCCTGATCAGTATCAGAATGGCGATCAATTAAATTCCAGGCACTGTATGTAACTGAACGTAGTCACTATTTTGCAATAAGTTTCAAAAACCTAAAATCGTCATTTTCTCTAACGGGGATATATATGTGACTGGAGACCGTTTGTAAATTTTATACTCCCATGAAACTTCCTCATTTGGAGGAAACTGGTTAAACTCGCATAGGGTTAGTGCCGTTCCCAGTTTTTACTAGATTATTGCTCAAAATGTAGATAATGCCACTCAGCTACTTCACACGAATATATACCTTTCGTTTTACATATAAATGGAATAGCTCGAAAAATAAATTTGACTATTAGAATTTACTAGCGGGGGTACCCGGCGTTGCCGGGTGTTTGTAGGTATGTGTGGTGTTAAATAAAAAAGAACCCGGGGGTAGGATCGAACCCGAAGCCCTGGGGCGAAGTTTGAAAATAAAATCGGCCAGTCAGAATGAGTTACTGAAGAACCAGATTGACAGGTGCGCGACCGGAAGTCGTCGAGCGGTACGACGACGACGCCGTCAATGACTAGGTTTGTTTGTTATAAGCGAAGTAAAAAAAGGAAACAACGTTAACACTTAAGCGGGAAAAACACAAAAAAACTAACATAAGGCAAACGAACGATGAAAACAGTACAAAACGAACACGTGAAAAATGGTTTCGATATTAAAATTGAAAAAATCGGTGGGTACCCGAGTGTTTTTGGGTGTGTGGTCGGGGGTGGATAAGCGAAGTAAAAAAAAAAACAGAAAAACGAACGTTACGTGAAAATGGCTTAAATAACACTGGTTCATTATTTAAATTTAAAAAATCAAAAAAAAAGACATCTCAGATCTCGATTCGAACCCAACACTTTTAGTCAATGAACAAACGCGCTAATACACTGATCTAACGCGACGTACACGAAATTTTTCAGTTTTTCAACTATTTAAAGTAAATCAGGTCATGACGTCATCTGACGCATGCGAAGAACCGGTCGAGAGGGCCGTTTTTGTTGAGCCCCCCACCCTGTCAAAAATTGTCGATTTCTGGGTGAAAAAAAATGAACGTTTTCGGCCGATTTTTCGATGTTTTTTTTTTTAGCAAAGGATGGAGCGTCGATTTGATACCGAGTTTGTAAATTTTTGTTTTGTCCGTCGAAAGTTTTTAGCAGACACACAAACATACACACATACATACATAAATTTTCGCTTTTATATATATAGATAATAGTAAGATTGAAAAACACTGACAGTTTTATCTCTTATTTATATACCAAAGTGTCCTAAATTATGAGTAAAATACAGAAGTAATCCATAAAATTATTACCGCAGTTTTGCTTACTTATCCGATAAAGAAGGCAAGTATATAACGGAGTATGGCCTCTGAATAGAAAATAAAATTTTAAAGCAAATCACAACGCAACAGAATGCTATTGGTACAGAAGAGTGTTTCTACGGTCTAATTATAAGCAAGCCGTTTAAATATTTTTCATCCATAAAAAAGAAGTCAGTGCAGCAATTTTCTAGTCAATTTAGTTTGTAATGGAATCTGATTTTCGAACTTTTATTCCCCAAGCTGTGAAATGATAAAGCAGTCGCAGAACACACCATTTAACAGCGACTCAAAATGTCCAGAAAATTGAGAGTCTATTGCTATGGCTTCTTTAAATGTTTGTTTTGTTTTTGTATTTTTTCTATGGCTTTTTGTGTTTGTCAATTCTTTCTATTTGCTAATCGATTGCATCTAAACCATTTGTATTTTTCTTTCTGTATTTCCTACTACTCTCTTTCCCCTCCTTTTCTCTGTGTCTTTTTTACACGTTATTTCTGTTTTCCTCGTTCATAAATACATACTTACTCTCACTCTCAACCCTCTCTTTCTTCCTCTCTTACTTGTATTTTATCGGTAACTCACAACCATTTTCTCTGTAACTCACCTAATCTATATTCCCCCGTTTGTATTCTCTCTGACTTACTCACTCTTTTTCTATCCGTCTCTCTGTTTCTCTCTCTCTCTTTCCCTCTCTCTCTTTCTCTTTCACCATCTCTCTCTCTCTCTCTCTCTCTCTCTCTAAAATCATTCACTCATTCCTATCTCACACGGGCCACTTGTTTCGTTTGACAACTATCAAATATAAACTTTTCTTCTTAATTTATTGGATTGAATTGCGTTTTGAATCTACTTTTTAAGTTCTACTTGCTATCTCTTTCTTTCTTTTTCTTTCTTTCTCTCTCTCTCGTTCTCTCTTAGTCTATCTATCTTTCTATATATCTATCTGTCTGTCTCTCTCGGTTTAGCCGGCTCATTTCCTTGCTGTTTCCAACCCACATTTAGTCTCATCAATTTTTTCATTCGCAATCTCTGTCGGACACTCTTCGCGTCAGTCATTATTGCAAGTGAAATCTAACATTACCAATTGTGCAAAACACTTGGAAAATAGATAAAGAATACTGTCTGGTTGGAAATGTATAAAAACAAAATGATTTCTCTTGCCCATGGTTTATGCTGATTGCTTAAAGGATAGAATCTCTGTCGATCGGAAATCGAGTTTCGATCTTAGTTTGAAGGATTTATATCTATAGCAACACAGAATAGAAAATATATCGATAAATTTTAACCATAACTGAACAGGATCAGCAATTCTTGAACAAAGTAAGGCATAAATATCGCATTGTATAGAGCTATATCATAAGGAAGTGAATTAGATTATAACATATTATTAAATCATAACATAAGGCGCACTTTATATATACATATTATTTCTAAAACAAATTTCCAAAAGAAGATTCGATATTGACATAGTAATTCATTGTTTCTGCGTGTTGAAACAATCCGTATAATATAGACCGAAATTTAGATATGCTGCAAGAAATTTTTGCTAGTAAAATGAATATTTGGAATGTAGTATATTTTTATTATATAGGATGCGTTGTAATAGTAAGCAAACAATATATATATATATATATATATACTAGCAGGTGTGCCCGGCGTTGCTCGGGTGTTGGGAGGTGTATGCTGTGTAAAAAAAGCAAAAAAACAAAAAAAATGGTTATTTTTTTAAAACTTTGACCCCTATTATGACCCCTTAAAATTTATAGTTTCGGGCTCAAATCACTTTATTAAGTTAGATCCAGGTTCAAGAAACATATATCTAAAATTTCAAGTGTCTAGACCCAAAATTGTCGGAGGAGTTTGGTAGAGTTCTTAAAGGTCAAATCGTTGAAATTTGACCCCTTAACAGCCAAATTTCTGGCTGACACCCGTCACATCGATTTTCCCAAATCTCAGTACCCGGTATTTCAAATTTCGAGTCTATAGACTAAAAATTGACAGAGTTATTGCGTAGGGAAATGTACACAGACAGACAGACACACAGACACACAGACAGACAGACACGTTCACTTTTATATATATATATATATATATATATATATATATTGAGAGAGAGAATATTTGTCGTAAAAAAGGAAACATCAGCTCGTTACTTTTTCGAGACATACTTCTTATAAAATCTAATAATGAACTATCCCTCAAAGTTCACGGCTAAACTACACACAAAAATGATTGCATACTTATAATAATAGTATTTGCCTTCTTCTCATAATCATCATGTGTATATATACATATATATATATATATATATATATATATATATATATATATATATATACTAGCAAAAGTACCTACAGAAAATGGACTCTGATTTATGAAATTATGATAGGTTATGAAAAGGAAGGGTTGTAAAGAGATAGCTTCGAATTTAGGGACGGATCAAAACCAAAGCAAAATATGATGAAAGTAAAAATAAAATAGATAAACCCCATAATTTATTATACCATACCTGTTCACACTGAAACACTTATCACAATATTCTGTGGATCTATATTAAAAAACCTTGTTAAACTTTGTGACATATTTCCATTATATGGAGGTCAGGTGCGAACGAACTCCCCATGATTTTATTATACCATATTTCTTCAAACTGAAACATAATTATCAAAGTATACTTGCGCAGATAGAGATGAAAAGTCTTTATTAAAGTCTGTGCCTATTTCCATTCTATAGAGGCCAGGCGCGACCGCAGACCCCACAATTTAATTATACCATCCTTATTTAAGTTAAAAAACATACTTATCAAAGTATTCTTATGTACATCTCTATCAAAAACACTTGTAAACGTTTATTTTTTTAATTTTTATTTTTTTTATTTCTATACTTTGTGGATCAGGTGCGAACGCAGACCCTAAATTTTAATGAATCACCGTTCTGCCAGATCAAACATACCCATTCCAGTGTCTCGATACATCTTCTATGATTATATGTAATCAGGTTTTTAAAATAGTTAATCTCTTTACAAGCTGTTCTTTTTCATAACCTATCTTACTTTCATAAATCAGAGTCCATTTTCTGTAGGCTGTTTTTTAACTCAGTCAACGACGGGTACTTTTGCTATTATACATATATAGAGAGAGAGTGAGAGATATAGATATACATATATACACACACGCGCACACACACACACCACACACACACACACACACACATACATATATATATATATATATATATATTCTTATTCCCTTTGTGTATCTGTGCGTTTCACTTTATTTCGGAAAATATATGGTGCAGCTTAATATTATGACATGTGTTCGATGCAAAGATACTGATATATATATATATATATATATATATATATATTATTATATATATATATATTATTATTATTATTATTATTATTATTATTATTATTATTATTATTATATATGAATTAGTCACCAGGATATCAAGTTCTCTAATAGTCTCCTAGTTAACTATTGAACCAATCTGACCGAAAGTTTGTATGAACCTTTTTGCGGGATATGTTGCAGCGACTTAAGTTTTATTGTATCCGTTCGATGTTCATTAAGGCATTAATGGATATTTGTATTTTATGCAAAAACGAACACACATTCAACCATATTCT
Source organism: Euprymna scolopes (assembly GCF_053919585.1). Taxonomy (NCBI): domain Eukaryota; kingdom Metazoa; phylum Mollusca; class Cephalopoda; order Sepiida; family Sepiolidae; genus Euprymna; species Euprymna scolopes. The sequence continues at coordinate 21,308,469 of NC_136506.1, forward strand.
ATCAGCGATTTTATATGAAGCTACACTGGTTAAAATATAATATATACATAATAACACTTACTATAATTGAACTACGTGGAATTACACACACTTATAGAAATAACATTTTAACTATAACATAGCCGCTGATGCGTATACAGAGGCAGCGGCATGGCACGTGTGCAAATGACTAGGATGTGGCACAATTCGACGTAACAGAGGGAGAAAATAGAGAGAAAAAAATGGAACCATGTCAACGTTGAGAGTGACTTCAAAGCACGTGTGAATGTAAAGTAAACTTTTATAAAACAAGATCCAATCCGAACTTTAAACTAACTGTGCCATGGTTCGAACTGCAGATATAGCAGCAGAAAAGAAATAGAGATTTGTAAAACTCGTGTGGCGCCGATTGGATTTGAGTAGATGTTCCGAATTTGGATTAGCAAAAGAGTTGTTTTAACCACAAAAGAGTTTTTTTTTACCACAAAAGAATTTTTTTAAACCACATGGCGAACTAAGAAGCGTGTAGAACCAAGATATGGGTATAGTTTGTAATAAATACATTTTATTTACTATAAACAAGGCTGAGTCGAATTGTGACTATCGCTGCGTGCAACGTGTTGAGTCCGAGTGAAAATGTAACGGCAACATTACATACACATTATTTAGTGACGTTAAACTATGCCTTTTTCACAGAAAAAAAAGTGTTGCAACTAGTGAGAATTGAATTGGAATAAAAAAAGAAGAAGCAGCGAGCCAAGAAGAGAAAAGGAACATTTTGAAAAAAAAAAAAAAAAAGAATTGCACCGGTCAGTGAGTAATATCGTTCGTTTTTTTTTGTTTCTTTTTTTTTTTTTTTTGTTTCACTTTCGAATTTTTCTCCTGTTTTTTTTTTTCGTCATATTATATTTTCTAATGCGAATAGAGGTGAAAATAGAAAAATAGTATAGGAAAATAGTAATGAATGGTGGTGGGTGGACGTTGATTGGTGCTGCGATGAACCGGAAGCGGTTCTAAACGACAGTACTGATGGATGTGGCCTAGGAGTGTACGAGGGTAGTTCGTAATGAGGCTTCTTTGGTTCTAACCACCTCATACTTGAACAGCATGCGTGCCATATGTGCTATACACAAGCATTCGTATGATAATTGCTGAGCCGTTGGCTGAAAGGTGTTTCGTTGGGACCTTAGTTCACCATTAATATCATCTTTAATGTTAAACGTAAAAGTTCTATTATTAGAAATCGGTTATAGAATATTATAAGTGAAACAGTTTCATGCGCATTTGACGTATCAAATAGCTTGATCGATTTGAAATAAGAATTTAGAATTAAGCGTTTGGAAATGAACATATTTTTATACTTGTAAATTTGTATTGAGGCCGTTCGAGTGATGTCCGACTCCCAGCTTAAAATACTAAATATCTTCATTTTTCATTTTACAGATTACTTATGTTTTAACATTTAAAATAGGCCTGTAAATTAGTAGCACGGGTTATGTTGAATGACGCATGAGTGATTTTTTTTATTATTATTTGTAAGTTTTTAAAGCGTATATGGTGCTTTTATTTTTCGGTGTTTTATTACTTATAAATTTTCTACCAGACACAGAAATATGATTCTCTAATGTTATCTTTAATTAAAAAAAATAATGGCAAGCAAAATTGCTTGGTGGTGAATTAAGACACGTAATGATTAACAGGACATTATTCTTTAATACCCAAACTGACGCTCTTTTTTAACATAATACGCAGCATTTGCATAGTTGTTGTGGTACAAAGATAAGTGTCAACAAACAATTTAAGGTACTAACAGAAATGGATGTAATAACTAGGGCAGTGACAAAATATGTTTTTCATTATTTTTACTCTCGAGTATATATCAGTTAATATCTAATGTTTTTAGATAGAGTGATGTGGTTTTCGATAGTTAACTGTGTGTAACTGTGTCGGATATATACTCCAGAGTCAAAACAATGATAAGAATATCCTCTTTCATTGCCCTAGTGATAACGACAATCTAGTTCTTAGACATTCCAAACGAAAGTTTTTTTTGATTTGATTAAATTCTTATTTAACAAAACGATTATTAATTTACGAGGGGCGATACGAAACTAATGGCCTTTATTTTTATTCCGCCCGAATGGATCAGATAGAATTGCAAATTTGATCGTTAGCATGACTGACCTCATGCATTCATGAACGTAATTCTTTCCTCTGTTGCAGATATTTACGCTGCGAGAATCTACCAAAGCAAACGCTGTGATGAACGTACGTCAAAATCAGATAAACGTCATTGAAACCATGGCAAAGGTGCATTGAGAATGGTAGCGATTACGTAGGAAAAAATTCTGGAGCACTAAAGGTCGCTCATTTTAACGACTTAATTCCCGTCTTCTTAGCTCTTCAACATTTCATGTTCGAAAATATGATGCTATCCTATTGGGGCGATTCTCATTTCTTTATAAGTCAGTGGGTATTTTAATGTTAAAGGGAAAAATTTCGAAAGAGGTAGCCAATTTTGCATAAAGTGACATCTCTTTTCAGAAGAAAGGCATGTTTCTTATAATAAATATGTATGAATAAAGCGAAAGAAAAGTCGTCCGGGTAGCATATTTCGATCTTATCGGGAACATAGTCTCGTTCTTTTATGATATTCAGCTGAGCCCATGTAACTCTGAAAGCTGCAGTACAGATGTGGTACATTGGCGTTATTCTTGTTTTTGCTACTGCATCTGCTCTCTTATGGATTTTTCCGCATTTGCATTTAACTTTTCGATATGTTTTTTTTTCTCGTAATCGCCACGCATGAATTTTTATCGACGGTAGATCACATCGTTTTAATATGAATCGATACGGACTAAACAGTGATATATATATATATCAATTTCACTCGATTCCGAACTATTTCAATTTTCGTTTTTGATTATGCAAATGTGTTGTTGCAGCGCACATGCGCTTATCGACTACGATTGAACAGTATTAGTATTGCATCACGTGACAAACACAATGCGATGTTTTTTATTGTAATTTCCTGGCACATCAAAAATAAAAAAACTGAATATAAGCTCAAGATTAAATAACAGAAAAAAAAAATAATAATATTAAGAAGAAGAAGAAGAAGAAGAGGAAGAAGACTATTTATAAAACTCTGTAGACCTTGCCAGATGTCTTGCTTGCTGGAATAGTGTCTCCAACAATCGGACTATTCCATCGTTTCAAAGACGGGGTGACAGGTGAATTATATATATATATATATATATATATATATATATATATATATATATATATATATATATATATATATGGGTGTGTATATATATACATATATACGTATATATATACATATGTATATATTGTACATTATATATATGTGCATATACTATACATTATATATATGTATACATTATACATTATATATATATATATATATATATATATATATACATATATATATACATATATATAATGTATAATAATTACTACATTAATATTTAAATACCGACAGGCACTATTGTTTCATCCTTTCGGGAAGTATCAGTGCAGGGATTTACGATTGCAGTTTGTCGAGAAATTCGAGATATATATGAGAAAGAAAATTAAAACTGTAAGTTGATCTTTACAATCAAAATTTATTGTTCGACTGAATACTCCAAAAAACAATATATTTATATATATATATATATATATATTATTTATATACATCTGTATATATATATGTATATGTGTATATATATATCTATATGTATAAACATAAATACATATATATATACATATATATGCATATATATATACATATATTTGTATATGTATATATATATATATTTTTTTTACACAGTGATCACCACTTATCAAGCCCGGAAGCCACTCAGGGATAAGGGTTATTGTAAGTACATCACGTTAGTGAGGAGATTTTATGAAGTGTTTAATTAGGGGGGGCGGTTCATTAGGAATTTGTTAACATTAGACTTGAAGACATCCAAGTTGTAGTCCGGAGGGAAGCAGGCAGACGGAACAGAGTTCCACAGGCGTGCAGTTCTTAGAAAGAAGCTTTGCTCATGAAATCCGCGTTTTGATTTAGGCACAGATATAGAGTGGGGGAAATTTTTCACAGTGGATTCAGCTAGACGGGTGTTTTTCGTGAAAGATTGGCGAGGGGAGACCAGGGATTGGAGTTCAGACGAGCACCTGCCATGAAAATAACGATAAAACAAGGATAGGCTCGCAACGTCTCTTCTGTGGGAGAGGGGTTGCAGGGTAGAGAAAAGGGCATCCCCCACTAAACCACGAAGTCTATTTTGTACTCTGTCAAGGCATGATAGGCTGTTTTTGGCAGCTCCTGCCCAGATATGGCAACAGTATTCCATCCTTGGCCGTACTTGGCTTTTATATAGATAGAGAATTGCATCAGTAGTGAGATATCTTCTGGAGCGGTAGAAGGATCCCACCATCTTTCCTGCGACCTTGGCAACAGACTTGATGTACGTGTTCCATTTCAGATCAGGAGTAAAGGTCAAACCCAGAAGCTTGTCAAAACACGGGGCCTCACCCAGACGAGAGCCATCCATCACAATTGATGCCAGCTGGGGATCAGAGCGTTGATGATGTAAGGATAGGAGTTTGGTTTTGGATGCATTAAAGGTAACTAGCCACATCTTCCCCCACTGAACCACGCGCTCGAGATCAGAGGAGAGAGAATCCGAGAGAACTTCGTCATTTACAGCCTTTGATGTGTTGCCGTAGATGGTCGTGTCATCAGCATAGATGTCAACGAATGATTTAAGTATGTGTTTAGGGAGGTCATTGATGTAGATCAGGAAGAGAGTTGGGCCCAGGATTGACCCCTGAGGGACTCCAGCATTTATATTGCAGGCCTCCGATTTTTGTCCATCTACCACTACTCTTATGAGCCTATCAGAGAGAAATGATTTAATGATTGAGAAAACATTTCCAGTTATACCGTAGCTGGAAATCTTGTGAAGTAGACCCTTATGCCATACTTTGTCAAAGGCCTTTGATATGTCGAGAGCAATTGCCCTAGAAAGGAAGCCTTTGTCAAGAGATTCACTAATCCTGTGGGATATAACCGTCAGCACATCTGCGGTAGATCTTGCAGAGCGGAAACCATATTGTGTGTCACTAAGCAGGTTATTCCTGCTGAGGTGGTTGACTATTTCTCTATTTAATATTGATTCCAGTAACTTACTCATAACACAGAGAAGACTTATTGGTCTGTATTGAGAGGGAGATGACTTATCACCTGAATTCTTAAATACAGGGCAAACTGATGAGGTCTTCCAGGGGGTCAGAAAGCACTTCTCCTTAAGGCAGCGCTTAAATAGTTTCGTAAGTATGGGAGCAAGTTCTGGTTGAAGCTTTTTTAACACTATTATTGGGATGCCATCAGGGCCAGTTGCTTTACTGGAATCTAGGTTTTTTATTAGCTTGGCGACCTCATGCACGGATATTTGTATGTTACCTAGCTTGTTCTGTGTTATAGGAGGAAATATGGGGAGTTGATGGCCTTCGTCGCATAGGGTAGAATTATCTGCAAAGTTCTTTGCAAATAGTTTGGCCTTGTCTGACGCTGACAGGATAACCTCTGGTCCATTGATGGTAGAACGCACACTTCTGTTCAAGATCCTATTTGTTATTTGCCAAAACTGGTGGGAACCAAGCCGCTGATCAGCTACCTTGGATTTAACAGACTGGGCATATAGCTCTCTTGCATTTTTTATTACTCTTTTACAGTGGTTGCTGGCAGTCCTGAAAGCAGCTTTAGTCTCAGTGCATCTATTACGTTGGTAGTTATGGAAAAAGTTATTTCTGTGCGCGATAGCAGCAGCACATTCTGGGGAGAACCATGGCTGGCTGTTAGGTTTTTGTTGGAATTTTTTAGATGGTATGAATTGGTCTATGCCTACAATTAACCATTCGGTCAGATCTGATACTATAGAGGACACTTCCTTTTTAAACATGGAGTGCAGAGGTAAATCAGATATGAATGTACGGAAGCTATCCCAGTCAGCCATAGAGTATCGGTATACAGTACGGTGGAGGGGTACGTCTGATGGCTTCTTACATTTTGTTTTTATCTTAACTGATACGACGGAGTGGTCGGAAGATCCTAAAGGAGAATGAACGGTACATGAACATAACTCAGGGGAAGTTGAAAGAAAAAGGTCTAAGAGGCTTGCATATTGATTGGGTGTATCGGGCACACGGGTGGGTTCGCGAACAATCTGAGTGAGGTCATAAGCAATGGCAAAATCATGACAAAACCTCCCCTCATCATCTGTCTTATTTGAATGGGTCAGCCATTCCACGTTATGGACGTTGAAGTCACCACAGATGTGGATGTTAGCCGAGGGATGTGAAGACAGTATGTGGTCTATTTTCTCAGATATGCTCTTAAAGATAGTAACTCCGCTGTTGTGGGGCCTATAGAGGGCAAATATAAATGCAGTGGTGTTAGCAAGTGCAACCCTGAAGCACATATAGGGTAAATTAGGATCTTCTCTAGAGATATCCCTGCCACATGGGAAGCCATCCTTAATGTAGGCACATATTCCATGCCCATGGCGATCTTGGGAGTCAGATTTAGCTGTTAAATTGGAGTATCCATTAATTATGAACTCATCTAGGGATGTGTATATAGAGGTCCATATGTATATATGTATATTTATACATACACATATATATGTGTATATAGAGGTACATATGTATATATGTATATTTATACATACACATATATATGCATATATATGCATACATATGCAAACACACACACACACACACACACACACACACACACACATATATATATATATATATATATATATATATATATATATATATATATATATAGGCGTGTATGGGCGTGACTTAGATGCTAGAGAATAAAGGCGGATAGTTATATGTTTAGGTTTATGACGGTTTTTTGAAGCATGAAAAGTATGTAACTGTTTGTATTAAATATTTGATTTTTTTTATTATGTTTTTAAGCTTTCAAGCGGCCCCCTTCTCTTGGTTACAATAATTATCGAAAGGAAAATTAAAGGCGTTGAAAAAAATGGAAATTTGTAGAATGGACAGCGTTCATTCCCAAGAACCATGTTCGAAAGGTTTTACGTGAATTATTTTAGCCGTTTGTTGCGAAGATTGTATTATTTTTATTATTATTTTTTTAATGTTGCAACGTAATAGCGTTTAATTAAAACAGCAAAAAAAGGAGACGCACTTGATTTCAATATGTATAACGAAATTGAAACAAAATCCTTGAACGGTAAACATAATGTTATTAAAAGTCGTCATAATGATAGTATAGTAAATATTAATAATATGTGTTATAGTTTTTAATAATAATAATAAACCTCCCTACGAGGGCAGAGTTAAAGACAATGTCGGTTGTAAATGGGGAGTAAATTCTGTTCCCCTCTCTTACAAAAATCGTACACAGGATAGGGACAAAAATAATTATAAAGATAAAAATTAAAATAAATATTAATGGTTTATAAAAATGAGAACAAAAATTGTCTCGATCCTGAATGTGAAGTATAAAATTGTCTCGGTCTTGAAAGAAATCGCATTCGCAGTAACTTTGAAATGTTTACTGCTACTACTTGACAAAGGCAGGCACTGGCTAGAATTGGCAGAAAAATCGTCTGTCCTAAATTCTTGGGTACTGTCATTGAGTGGCGGACACAGTCATCCATGGTAATCATTCATCTTTTTAGTTGACTTCCGTCACCTTAGGACATTGGCTGGCGCTGAAGGGTACATGCGGATCCTGGTTGATACAAGCAGACATTGGCGCTCAAAGGCAAATCCTACTGAGCTCTGACACGCCCTAGCTGACACAGGTGCATTCTGGCCGGTACACCGGCTATAAGCGGCCAGAGTTGACCACGCGTGGAAACTTCAGGTCACTGACAGCCACTGGTGGGCCTTGGAAGGTATTGATAGGCGCTGGCATATGCTAGTTAACGTTGGCTGGCACTGGCCGCTGTTTGTTTGAAGTCTGGGCAAAGCACATTCACACCATGCTAATTACTAAGCAATCCTAGATTGTAGAATCACAGAACCTGTTACGATATCTGTTTTTATAGAATAGGTTGAAATTGGGTAGCGTGCAATCAAAATATTTTTCGAAACTTATTGTTTATGTGCGTTTTGTAAAATAGTGGATTAAAAAATCAAGTCGAATTATAAGAATCTAAAGAAAAAGTACAGAATAATGCTAAATCGTGGTGTGTGTAAATAGAAAAGGTTGCCTTTGTATCTGCGTCTTATTAAATTATAGATATATATGTGAAAAAAATTTAAATTAAAGTATGCAGAGTTGGAATAAAAATGTTGTATTAGACTAAAAATCCGAATGCAATCTGTGAAATTTGTATCCGTATTGAGGTTTATGTTGAAAAATTCGATGCTGTTAGGTTCGACGTAGCTGAGTGTTGGTTGTCGTATCATGTCCTTTGAATATCTCGTGAAAAGTGTTATTAACCGTTCAAAATGATCTTTTTCTGATATCCTTTTACTCTGATAAACGAACGCGAATAGCTTATCAAATGGCTCAGGACATATAGGAGGAACCACTTCTCATCGCAAGCATTGTAAATAAAATAACTGATGTGTAAATGTATCGGAGAACAATGTATACACGGGCAGTGCTTGTGTAAATAATGTGCCAAATCTAGGAAAGATACAATTTACCTTAAAGAGGGCGGGAATCGAATATAATCAGCAAATAAAAATCGTGTTACCATTAAATATGACTTATGTTGAAAGTACCTATTTACTATGCCTCCCCACGGGACAGAGTTAGACACCAGGGTCGTTTTTTAACGTGGAGAAAAGGTACAAAAATAAAAATTGTCTCAGTCGTGAAGGATTTCTCCTCCACCGAAAGAGAACAAGAAATAGAAGTGCAGCATCTGAAGAACAGATACTACACTTTGACTTATGTTGAAAGTAGAGGTCCCTAGGAATAACTATAATAATTTCTTATTATAGATAAAAGCCACAAAACCAATATTGGGTATTGGCTAGTAGTATGACAAGTAGTCTTGAATTTTTATGTGGCGTCCGCCTTTATAAGGCTATAATGTTTTTTTATGGGAAATAAATTACTTCGTTTTATTACATATTTTTTTTTTCATTAGAGAACTGAAAACTCGAGCATCAATATGGATAAACATAATGTTTTTTTCTTAAGCAGAAAGAAATTAAGAGCATTTATAGCTCTAGTATTTCACTACATAGCTATTGCAAGGATCTTTGTACTGTTTATATTTGTAATCGAATTCAACATTTATTTGGAATTATAAATATGTATATTATATATATATATGTATATATCTGTGTGTGTTTGTGTGTGAGTACACGCGTGTATGTATATATATATATATGTATATATATATATATTAATTATTAATTATTGATTAATAATTACTACGTGCATAAAAGTAAGTCATCTATATACATGCATGTTTCAGAGCTTACTCTTCATCAGTAGAGCTAGACTTTATTGACAAGGATCGATCCTACAACGACTCGATAAGTAGTCTGGTGTGTTTAGTATGGGACCACCAACAATCTTACATTTATATATATATATATATATATATATATATATATATATATATGTATATATATATAAAGAGATTTAACAGAATTACAAAGGTATATGTATATATATGAATATAGGTTTGTCATCGTATTTTTGACACGTGTCGTGAAACAAAGAGAGAAAATAGTAAATATTTAATGATCAGCCTTGACCACAAAATTGACAATGCCCAGCGTATCCCGAGGCAATTGTATTTGTTTGCTTGGCACGGAATCATTTCAAAGTCTACCAGCTCCTTTTAGCGGGTCAAAAGTACCGTGCAACGAGTGCGATGGAATTACAAGCCCGAGGCGACAAAAAAGACCCGCGCTATTTTCTCTCCACTTAATGGGACTTTTATTATACAACTCTCTCACACAACGGAAGCACTTTCACATCTTAAATGTTGCACTCCGACCCAAACAGAAGTAAGATAGAAACTTACTAGGCACGCGTATTTGCATAGATCACTGAACAGTAAATATCTTTCTTCCAGATAGTCCTATGCTAATAACGCCCGTTTTTGATAAATAAGTATTAGCTAAAATATATATAGTTGGGATGCACACTTTAAACAATTTATTAAGAAAAACATAATATAAGAAAACACAGGCATACATACACTTCGTTTCAGTATGGGAATGCTTAATATACAAATTATATTTGTAAAAATTCCAGAAAACGAATGTGTGCATAGATGTGCTGAAGAGTTCGGTGATTCCTTGATGCAACCAGGTGGCCGCTGGTAGACCCTGGGTGTGGCAGCAGGACTCGGCGACGATCCCAAAATCCAGAATTAACCAGGCTTGACTTTGGAAGGAGTCCTACGACATTGTGTCTTTATTCTACTGCCCCCTTCCCTCCCCCAACCTGAACCCGCTAGATTACTTCATTTAGGCATACGTTGAGAACATCACCAACATGACCTCGCACAACACTAAAACCAGCCTGACGATAATTTCACCGTTCTATCCTGTATATATAGATATAGATATATATATAGAGTGAGAGAGAGAAAGAGCGAGAGAGGTACACACACACACACACACACACACACATATATATATATATATATATATATATATATATATACACTTCTATGAATCTTTTTTGTGTGTGTATTAATATTCATATTAAAAACTCATTTTTTTTTCTATTGGTATTTATTTGCTTTCCCACGAAATCAAAATGTGACACAAGGTCGATTTTAATGTGGAGGAAAACCAGCTTACCAAAAGAAAGGCAAAAGGGGCACCCTGGCACTAACCCAAAATATAATTGTTTCAGTACAGAGGATTTATCCTCAATTTACCAAGGAACAATTAACTTTAGTGTAGCATCAGAACATATATTACACTTAGACCATTTTTTACTATTTATTTATTTATTTGTTCACTTACCTTCCCCAGAGGGCAGATTTTTAATATGGGGTATAAACCAGCTCCCCAAAAGGGGCACTCTGGTTAGTAATAAAAATAAAAAATGTGTCAGTCATCAAGGATTTCTCGTCCATTAACCGAGACCAAAAAAGTATAATGTAGCATAAGAACAGATACTATATTTTAATATTGGTCCGAAAGCCAAGAAAGAAAAAAGCAACCCTTTTTTCTATTAATTTATTTATTTATTAAATTTGTTTATGCTTGGTTACTTGCTTTCCCACGAGGACAGAGTTAGAGACAAGGTCGGTTTTAATAGGGGCGGGGCAGCTCCTCAAAAAGCGCCACTCTGATTAGTAATAAAAATAAAAAAGGAAACTCAGTACATAAAACGAAACCAAAAATGAAGTGCAGCATCAAAACATATACTACACTTTAATCAAAAGGCTAGGAGAGATAAAAGGCAACTTTTTTGCTATATTGGTATTTAATTGCTTCTCCACGGAAGCAAAATGTGACACAATGTAGTTTTTAATGCGGAGAAAAATCAGCTCTCCCACAAGAAAGGCAAAAAAGGGCACTCTGGCAGTAGCCAAAAATAATAATTATTTTATATAATTATATATTATTACATATAGTATAGAGGGCTTCCCACCTATTGCCCCAGAACAAATTAGCTTCAGTGTAACATGCGAACAGTGTAACTTTGAATTATATATTTTCTAATCACTCTGAAAGGTTACAACTAAACAAAAAATTAGTCACAAGGCTAACTTAAAAATTGGGGAGGAGGTGGCTATGGTCATCCTCGTCCCTGTACCTTTTCTAGTCTATGCCTGATCCTAGCTAACGTTCTCATTCACCACAACACCTCAAGCACACCGGGGGTCATCCTACTTAAGATTTCCGATTCATATCGTGTGTGTGTTTTTATTTATTTTTATATATTTTCATAAGCAATAAAATAAATTTGTAAACATAAAATTTTATAAAAAGTCATTTTCTTTCATTTTATTACATTAGTTTGGAATGGGAAAGAAATAAAAAAAATATAATCCAAATGTTAATAATATCCTCCCAACACTCTTTAGGTGGTAGAATGTCCACTTTTTTTCTGGATTGGTGTTGGCCGAAAACAAGCAAGTCGCTCTCTATATGGGGCTTAAATTCGAGGCAGGATCAAAGAGATTGATATGGGGAGGTATATGAAATTTCTCCAAGATTGTTTATTGGGATTGCTGGGAACAAGAATGGATCGGGGTATGGGTATCTTAGATATTTCCTATCGGACTAGAGGAGATCCTTCACTCGGCTAACTAAGAACCTTGTCTAAACGCTTGGTTCTGGAGGCCGGCAGGAACTGAACACAAACTCAAACTTGGCACATCTACGTAAGCACAGACTCACTATCTTTACCCATCTCATGCCAAAGGCCTCGGAATATAATCTCTTCCTATCACGTCTGATCTTTAGATTTAGCTGGTGCTTTAGGAACGGGAGCAGATCTTGATCAGCAAAAGATTCAACTTCGCGCTTCTCTTGCACTATTGAATTCCGTATCACCATTCTGGCCACGGAAAGGATCACAAGGAACCCCATTCGTAATTCCCTTCCCACGGCTGTGGATGGCGTAGGACACGTCTAATGGGCGAGGCTGCTCAGGGTCGATGAAAGCTGTTATCGCTTTGACATACGTTCAGTACCATCCGAGTCCGCTGCAATTTAAGAACACATGTTCGAGCGTTTCCTCGGCTGGAATTCTGCAACGGGGACACCCTGGCTAACCTACTCCAGCACTTTTCAGTATGGCGTTGAGGGGCAACGCGTTTCGCGCCAATTGTCAGGTCAAGGAAAACTCCTTCGACAACCCGACACACTCCACTAGTTTCTTAAATAGTTACTTTCTAGTCAGCCGTCAGAATCGGTATCAACATGTGCGACAGCCTCAAATACAATTTGTAAGGCAGACTATGAAATCCGGGCGACAAATCAGGACCTCATGTTTAGTTACTCTGCCCTCGCAACTAGCTTCCCTAGCCGCCTCGTGGCTGGAAGAGTCAGCCAAATAGTCGCCAAATTCGTGGACAGAGAGATAGGGCTGTTACATGAAACACTCTTCAAAATGCTCTCCAACTTCCTCGCAGATCTCTCGAGTCGACCTCACTGCGTGTGCGTCCGGGTGCTTGACGCTAGCTATATACTTGTCTGAGTCACGCATGGAAACCTCTCTACACAGGAGGGGCGTGCAATAAGTAATTCCCATGACCCACTTCCCATAGATAGAGCAACGAAACTTGGCACAGTAATTAGTCTTTCTCTACATAGAAACCGCCCAAAGTTATGCATTTCTACCATCGTTTGATGCAGCTCTGGAGACCGTTTTTGTAGAACACACAAGGTTGGTCCTCCAACCACGATGTGACTTCAGAAATCAAGGCTGCATACTCTGGGAAATGCTTTCCTTCCAAAAACAACTTCATGTCTGGGAAAAGGTGAAAGTCAGAGGGTGCAAGGTCAGAAGAGTAGGGAGGATGGGGTAGGATTTCATAACCACACGCCCATGCTTCTGATCTGGCGACATGCGAGTTGTGGACCGGGGCGTTGTCCTGCAGAAGGAGGGTACCTTTGCTGATCTTGCACGCCTCTTGATTTTGATAGCTTCCCTTAATTTCCTCAAAAGTGAATCATAATAGGCTCCTGTAATTATGGTACCCTTTGCCAGGAAATCTGTCATCACTACTCCCTTCTGGTCCTAGAAGACTGTGAGCATGACCTTGTCAGCGGAGGGCTGGACCCTTGACTTCTTTGGAGGTGGTGAGTCCAAATGCTTCCACTGCATTGACTGGGCTTTGGTATCTTGATCATAGTGATGGACCCAGGTTTCATCCTGTGGAATCAGTTTTTTGAAAAACTTTAACTCATCTTCTTGGCACATCTCCAAATTCATCCTCGAGCACTCGAAGCGTTCTCGCTTCTGGAATCGTGTGAGCAACCTGGGAATTCATCTGGCAGACACCTTATGTATATGAAAATGGTCATGAATGATAGTTTCCACGGACCTTGTACTAATCTTGACATCTTGGGCTATTTGGTGAATAGTAATGCACCGATCTTTCAAAATGGCAGCCTCAACTTGACGGACAGATGCCTCATCTATGGCAGAAGGTCTGGGGGCGGTTTCCACAGACTTCCGGCCATGTTTGAATTCACGATGCCAGCGTTTTACAAGGTCATATGATGGGGCATTATCACCATAAGTTTCTTTCATTTTATCAAAATCTCATGTGGTGTGCGTCCTTTCAAATACAAAAACTGGATCACTGCTCGACATTCAACAGGCTCCACTTCACACCTAACTCAGTTCAAATACCTCCAAAATATAAACCACAATGAGTTCAGAGCTGTAATTTGCTACATAACCCGTAGAGATATAAATCATTGCACCTGGAAAATTTCAGCTAAATCAAACAACTGGAAGCGGGTCAGGGGCATTACTTATTGCACGCCCCTCGTATGTCTGCATCAGAGTTCACGGTTTCGTTGGCTACTTTCCTGTAGCCTAGCCCTTACTACTTGGCCCTCGTAACGCTCGCTAGCCTCGCATGGAAAGTCCTGCCTCGCTAGTTTCTGACCTACATTTTCCCTTAATCCCGTGGCCCTAGCAAATGTTTCCTCTAGCTGCTTTTTTGTCACGGCCTTATCTGCTGGGGAGCGTTGCGAGTATGTGACGGAGAATTTCCTAATTTAATTTTTGGGCTAACCTTCCATCTACTCCCTGTAACTGTCCCCACTAAAGCGTAAAAAGTTTATAGTAAATGAAAAATGTTTTTCATATATATTTATGTATACGTATATATTTTTGTTTAAAAAGATTTGCCTACCAAAAACCTCCTAGAGTTTTTTTTTGTTCTTCAGACATGAAACTTCATATATAACGAATTTGACCCCATGTGAAATTTCATATTTAGGTTTTAGCCCGGGTAAATCAGTACACAATTGTACAAAAAATTAAAAAGAAATGAAATTTGCCAAGCGATGGTCGAACGCCGGCATAACGAATATGCATGCATAACGTAGTAGCTATTGGTTTATGATCTAATTTTTAGCCTTACAGCAAACATGTCTCCATAACTGAGTCATCAACAGGACAAGCAAAAATAAATCGTAAGATAAAGTTTTGGTTTCAATTCTCGTTGGTGGTGCACGAGTCATATTTTTATTTTATTTTTTTACTTTTTAAACCATTACTATATATTGGGTCCAATGTAATATAATAATAAATCTGAAATATTTAAGTGTATTTTACGACCAGGCAATGCCGAGTGATCTGCTAGTATATATAGAGAAATATGATGACAAACTTCAATCTAATATGAATACCAGTATTTATATAAAGGTATTTTAATCCCAACCAAATAAAAAAGCTTAACACTCACGTATATCATTATATATATATATATATATATATAGAGAGAGAGAGAGGGAGGGAGGGAGGGAGAGGGAGATATGTATGCATTTTAAAATCGTTTCCTTATATATCTTTCATTGAAATTAGCTGTACATTTCTTTTACATAATAAATTAATACGCTTTAAGCTTTCTTCGAAAGTTAAGCAGCAAATGAAAGCAAGGTTTGAATAGCGAGAACGGGAGGGTTGGCTACATTCGCTGCACGTGAGAAAGGACACAAGAACTACTTATAACCTGCAGCTTTAAAAAGGTTTTTTCGGCATTATTTGAAAATTTATTACTTCTTGCGCACCAGAAAATAGTTCATTGAACGATCGCTACATTTTCCATGCGAAATAAAAAAAAAACCCAAAGAATATAACCTATAACCCAGGAGCTATGTATTATCTAGAAAAACTATTACGCTTGAAGAAAAGTAATTACGTTACGTGGTTAAGCGTCATTTATGAGTTCGTATTTTTGGATAATGTGAACTAGAGCTGTTGAAATGTACAAAATTGTAGAGTATAACAATTTAGAAGTAAAAAAATATATATAATTTTCATGAATAAATGCAAGTAAGAAATACAATGGTTTAAACAATATCGAATAATCTATTATTATTATTATTATTATTATTATTATTATTATTATTATTATTATTATTATTATTATTATTATTATTTCCTTACTAGGAGTAGTCACACAGGCCATCATAAAAGTTGTAGTGTTCTCTCGAGTCACAGTGACAACAAGTCTTCCCTGATTTTCTAGTACTCTCCACCGCTTTCAATAATTGCATATGAATTGGCGTTATCGCAACAGTCGCTTACCACTGATTCCTCAAAGGCAGTGACCATTGGTTGTAATTGGAATTCGGATAGTAATAAGCTTTCCCAAGATCCCAGTCTTCCTTGCACTCATCCAGCGGAAGTTATTTCTCTCTCTCTCTCTCTCTCTCTCTCTCTCTCTCTCTCTCTCTCTCTCTCTCTCTCTCTCTCTCGTCGGTCTCCCCGTTCTCATTGACCCTCACTTATTTGGTGTGGTGCCTGTTTAGAGTGACACACGAAAAAAGGGAGGCAAAAGACAGGAGCGCAAGGGAGTTTATTTACACTTACGATTCTCTTGATTCCATGTGATGTTTCTTTTTGTGTATTACGTCCGTAGCATGTTCTGTATACCCAGTTTGTTGCTGTAGTTCATATGCGTAGCCTCCACATTCAATGGCTTCATTTTAGCGGTCTTCATTATTGTTTCCCGTTATAACTTCTCAGCCATCCCTCAGATTCCAATCTCTTCCTTTCTTTTTTTGACAGTTTTTCGGTATTTTTCCTAGCACCGTACTATTACTGGTGTTTTTTTACTTTCTCACTCTTATAGATAGTTTTATTATTATTATTATTATTATTATTATTATTATTATTATTATTATTATTATTATTATTAAAACAGTTTCTATGCCTTTATCCACCTATAGCTGTTGCTCTGCAAAGAGTTGTAGAGTCGGGAGATTTCACTGATTGGCTTGTGAAACGAAGAACAACACTGATTAGGAAAGATCCTGCAAAAGGAACAGATGCCAATAATTATAGACCAATTACATGTCTGCCATTGATGTGAAAATTGTAGGCTGGAATATTTGCGGAGAAAATTTATGAACATCTAGAGAGTAATGGTGTTTTCCTGACGAACAAAAAAGGGGTGCCGGAAAGCCTCGAGAGGTACTAAAGAGCAACTACTAATTGATAAAGAAATAATGCAGGATGCGAAGAAGAAGAAAAGGAACCTGAGCGTAACATGGATCGATTACAAAAAGGCTTATTACATGGTTCCTCATTCATGGATACGTGAAACACTATTGATGATGAAGGTTGTTGAGAATGTAGTAGGGCTTTTGGAGACAAGTATGGCTCAATGGAAAACGGTGCTGACAGCAAAGAGGGAAGAGATATGGCAGGTTTCATTAAACGTGGAATATTTTAAGGAGATTCGTTATCGCCACTTCTTTTTGTAATGATAATGATGCCACTGAGGATACTCTTGAAGAGAGAAAAACTGGGGTATAACTTTGGATCTGGTGACAGACGCATCAACCTACTCTATATAGATGATTTGTAAATATTCGGTAGAAATGAAATGGAGAGACTGGTGGAACTTGTGGGGGCATACTCAGAGGACATTGGGATGGAGTTTTGGATTAGTAAATGTGCGGTGCTGGTGATGAAAAGAGGAGTAAAGGTTCATTCGAATGGAATAGTGCTGTCAAATGGAGAAATCATGAAAGAAATAGAAGATACAGGGTATAAGTATTTGGGAGTGCTGGAGGGTATAGGCATCATGAACAGAGAAATGAAGGAAAAAGTCAGGAAGGAGTACCTTAGAAGAGTGAAACTAATTGCAAATTCGAAATTGTATGGAGGAAACCTAATGAAAGCAGTAAATGCATGGGCAGTCAGTGTTTTGAGATACAGTGCGGGAATCTTAGAATGGTCTGACAAGGATTTGCATGCCATGGATATCAAAACAAGAAAAGTTTTAGCAATGTTTGGTATATTTCACATTCGAAGTATCGTAGCAAGGCTGTATCAAAAGAGGAAAGATGTCGGGAGAGGGTTGAAAAGTGTAAAAGATTGTGTTAGAACCGAGAAGATGTCGTTGAAGGAGCATGTGGTTAGAAGTGAGGAGTGTATGCTTAAAGTTGTGGCAAATGAAGTGGAGGTATGTGAGACCAAGAGTGATTATGTGAAACGTATGGATAGAGAAAAGGCAGAGGAATTGGCTAGGAAGAAAATGCATGGAAGGTTCTTCCAGAATATAGCAGTAGTGGCCAATGAAAGATCATGTCAATGGCTTAGAGCTGGGTATCTGGCTAAGAGTACTGAAGCTTTTGTTTATACAGCACAAGAGCAGGCATTAGGAACACGATTGTTAAAAAAAGTGGTTCTAGGAGAGGAAGTTGCTGCAGAATGCCGGATTTGTGGTAAGACCTCAGAGTCAATTGCGCACCCTGCAGCAGGGTGTAATGGACTGGCCCAGAGAGAGTACCGCAAAAGCCACGATCGTATGGGACTCCGGGTATATTGGGAGGTGTGTAAAAGGATTGGGGTGAAGTGTGCTGGAAAATTTTTGAGGAGGTACCTGATGAAGTGAGAACAGGTGAGGATGGAAGGTAGAGGTATGGTGGGACAAAAGTGGCATAACGACCAAGCAATTGGAACATAATCGTCCGGATTTGGTCGTCATTGACAAGGTCTGAAAAAACTGGCAGATTGTAGACTTCTCAGTACCCTAGGACAGGAATGTGAGAGAGAAGGAGAAAGAGAAGTGGAGCAATTATGCTCTATTGGCCTTGGAGATAAGGCGTATACGCGGGGTTAAAACACAAATAATCCCGGTCGTAGTTGGTACACTAGGAGTAGTATCAAGTCATCTGGGAGGACAATTGTAAAAACTAAAATCCCCGATGTTTTAGGCGGCCTTCAAACCTCTGCAATTATAGGTACCACCAACATCCTCTCTTTGAAGCTCTTGGTTTGAAGCCGGGATTAAGGGAAATCCTCTGGAAATGAATCCCATCCATTTCCAGAGAGATGTTCATAAACGAAATCAGAATTATTAAAAGACATCGACATATAGGGACAAATATCGTAAGAGTGCTTTGTAAGAAGTGGAGGTACCAAATTTGGTGGATATATCCGGAAAGTGAAAAAAAAATGAAAACCTAGCGTAAAAGGTGCTAGGATTATGGTTAATCTGTTATCTCAATTAAAACAAATTGAAAATAAAAACTTCCTCACAGCGATGACAAGGGGTGAGATTTTACGTGATTGTTAGGGATGAAATGAATAGGGAAAGTAAAATTGATAGAATTCGCTCTGATGAGAGCATTAAGGATGCGTAAGTGCGGAAGGTAAATGTCGGTTATGATGAAAGGCAGGAAACTGAGGAGGAATGTGATACTATAGTTAGGGGAAGTTACGATGAGCCGTTTCAAGGATTTGAGGCAGACGAGTTTAGTAGAAGGATCAGATATATGGAGAAGTAGTGATAAAGTTACGTCATTCCCTATTTCAATTCCTTTTAGTTGATTAAAAAGAAAGTTTTGGTTATTTTCAAAAACGTCTACCTTTCCGATATTGCTCAATTCTGTTAGGTCCTGGATATGACCTTAAACTATATCCAGTGGTGAGGCCCCAGCTTGCGGGCTTTGGGGAGTGTGGAGCCACCCTTTAATTACCATTGTTCCCAGGTCCACTCTGACTTGGAATAGTAGTACCTGTTAGGGTCCCACCTATGGGTTAAATAGAAAGCGACTTGAAAACAACAAATATATTCTATTAAAAAAATATTCTTCAAAATCTTTGGATTCGGCATTAAATAACCCGAAAAGGGTTGATATGTCGTAAAACAAAAACAAACAACCAATCAATTATGTTACTGTAGCGATTAACTTTGTTAGTTTTAGCTGTGATACGCTGTTTCATTTCTTCAATTACGTACTGAAAACCTTTTTGTTGTATGTGAAATTTTTTATTTAATTTATCGCATCCGCTCTTACTTTTGTGTTTGCCTTCTACGGTAGCTTGTACTTTACTGAGGTCCTTTCGCAGTTGCTTTCTTTGCCCATTTAGAAGTTTCCACTGCCAGGGCTCTTTCTTTTCTACTTTTCTACGGTTTCCCACTCCAAGCAACATTGATACAATATTAGCAGTAGCTTTAATAATGTTAATGCACTGTTTTAAATTATTTACCGGAAAAAATGGCGGGTCTTCATTCACTTTAGTAGTGATAGATCTTAGCCTTCTCGGATTCACAAATCGAAGGTTCGGTGGCTGTTCTAAATTGCTAGCTTTTACATTTTCGTTTACTAATTTGAAAATATCAATCTCTTCTTTCGTCTTTCTATGTTCAATCATAAGTTTAATGATTGTTTCTTTGTTAAGAACCTGATTGTTGAAAGGTCGTATATTTTCATTTTCATTTTCGGTAGTTGCTTCTACCTTCGTCATTTCATCAACCCATCATGTTTATTGATATCCACACTCTCTTTCTTAATTTCTCTTTTCAGATCTTCAATTTCAAGGGCAGATAGCAATCCGGTTTTTTTTTTATTATCCGGGCTTGTCCTGCAAGATTTTGCTCTGTTATTTTAAACAGGCCTAGTTCATTCCATATATGGTGCATTATTTTGTTCTGTATCGGCTAGTAGAGGAACTACTCTTCAGATAACACTTCATTACAATTTAATTTCAGGCTTTAGTCCAATTTGTTCTAACGGTAGTATTTCGAGGATTTCTCTGGGTAACGGCCGAGGATAGCCTCGTTATTTCCCCTACTGGACATGGGACCTACACTTGATGTTGACGTTGTACTCCCTTTTACGTCGTTCTCAGTTTGGTACACCTATATTTGAATAACATAAGGAATGGTTTGTTTAAAGTTTTATTTCCTTGGTATTTTTATTGAGATACCATCTCAAAAATGTTCATCTGGGCTAAAGACCAAGTTTTGACCATGGAAGGCCATTAAATACCGCATGATGTCAACCCGGTATTTGAAATTGCCGTTGTTTGACATCAGGTACTTACACCCCTTAGACATCATCATCATCATCATCATCATCATCATCATCATCATCATCATCATCATCCGGGGTGCACATGGCTTAGCTCAGTCGTAAAATACGATCCGATATGATATTTTTATTTATCAAGATTACGTATAGAGTCAGTTATATATTAATTATTTTTTATTGCATTTTACCCAATAGTCGTGATTTCCAAGATAAAATGTTACATCAGCCAGCATCGAAATCAAAAGCAAAATTTAAAGCAAAACATGGACACAGAGAGAAAGACAGAATGTGATTTATAAATGAGATTGGTTTCAGTTGTCACTGTTTAAAATCTATTTTTCCAAATGTTTTATCATTTAAATTTTTTAATTTAAAAAAAAGATTAAAATGTATTAATAAAACTATCTTTACTCATTTTACTACGTAATACAAAATCGATATAATTTACGTCATTAGAATGGGAATTTTTTTCTGAAAACTTCGTGTCAATAGTCATCGTTTTCGAATGGCTTATTATCGTCTTTTTAAATGTTTTGTTTGTATCATACACGAAGGAATAGAATAACGGAATACAAAATTGAAAAAAATTACTTGACTGAAATAGACGTTTTCCCCCGATGTTATGTAGCAGGTCGGGGGTTCATATTGTAGAACATAACCAAGACATGTATAATAGGGACTCATAATACACGAATAACGATGGTGATGACAATTGTGAGAAGAAGATATTTATAACAGTTATTTTACATCATGACGACCGTGATGATAAATATTGCGGGGAAGAGATACTTCACTTATGAGGGAGGCGCCACATAATACTTGGATGGGTTGTACAAAGTTCGTTACAAAGTGATGATAAAAACACATTTAACTTTTCGGTTGTAAGGGATGACGACACGAGACAACCCAGTTACAAAATATAAATGATATCGTTATTCTTCTACCGGTCGATCGGTGATGTCAGGAATTCAAACCTTTTCGACTTCATGGACTACTCTTCTCCCTTCGCTTCTAACGGAATCTTCTCTCGATCTCTCCTCATTCTCCCTCTAACTCTCACTCATCAACTTCCAAACTTCGAACCTACAGATTCAATATATCGAGAAATTTCCTATGTTTATGACGTCAGACGTGCACTGGCGACCCACGTAACTATATCACGTTTTCTACACATCTCCGTCCAACACACTTTTGGCAAACACAGAATCCTCAATTCTAATTGTTTAATATCTAACCTATTTTAAACAATATATGTGCATTCATTTAATTGACATATTTCATATCAAAATTTCTAAAAGAATAGACAACCAAACCTTTTTCCAACATTAATAATATTTAGCTATTCTAATAGAATTAACAATGGACTGAAATCCCAAGATTCAAATTTCCATAATGCCTACAGGGTTCGATTCTAGCATTTTCCCAATATCATTTTCACTTACCTAGGATGCCTTCTTACTTACATTAGAAGGGGAAAGCCCTTTCATGTAACACTGATAAGATTACGATCCACTCCTCAAATCATTTAAAATCGTAAAAATTGATCTTCTATTTATAAATAATTACTGGAACAATTTACGTCACTTTTTAGAATATGACATTTTCGTTCATTGATGGGTACGTATATCATAAACATTTTTTCTGTATTTTTCGTTAAATACACTGTCGCCTTGTAAACTTATTAATATATAAAATTATTACAAAATAACATTGTAGAGGCAGGAATGTAAAAACGTAATAAAAAAAAAACAAATATAGAAAGAATTGATGGGTATCGAAACTCTTAATAGCCGTAAACGTTAACCACATCTATCTCCTGGCAAGCATTCTAAACGGGTTGCAAATTCAGAATATATACTTTTTATGTACGTTGAAGTATCAGGTCAATGATGGTTTTGTAGAGATATAGGATACACCTAAATGTGAGTACTTATATACCACGGCGGATGCAGTCCACTCTACTAAACAACAGAAATGGTGATCTCAGCAATGTATCTGTTCCAATTCATATTTCCTAGGACTTTTAAGCGGTGAAGTTTGAACGATAACTTCTAAGGCAGAGTGTTATTTATCATGAACATCAGTGCTTGAGAAAATTTCTTGCAAATGTTTTAGGAAAGAAGATTTGCCTTAGTAGCATCATATTCTACTGAGGACATTCATTTTCTCATGTGTCTATTATATACCATAGGGTCATCAGCAAATATACCTATTAAGTAGCCTTTTCCAACAACGTATTCCAGTTTATTATATATATATATATATATATATATATATATATATATATATATATATATATATATATATATATATTATATACAGGGTGTCCGTAAAGTTACTATACAGTCATACAAGTTACTATACAGACACCCTGTAATATATTAACTATTAATACAAATATTATACAATAAAACAATAAGACTGTATAGTAACTTTACGGACACCCTGTATATATATATATATATATATATATATATATATATATATATATATATATATATATATATATATATATATATATACATGTATGTATAATAAATTAAAGTATATTTAAGCCTTAAGTTTGGCTTTTATAGATTTTAAAGCTGAAGTTCATATGTTACTAAGAACATTCCTTAAAGCGCGTTTCCAGAAAATATCCGTGCAATTTGCTGTTTCGTTATTATTCTACATTTATTTAAGAATAGATGCTTCATTAAAGTCGCATTCCACTATATAATTTAGCCGATATTTTACACTCTTCCAAACTTATCTAATTCAACCTTTTTTTTTACATTAATTGATGAGTTTCTTTTATATAGATAATTTCGCCTTAGCCCTGTTATTACGAGGAGCATTCCGAAAGTAATGTCTCCTATTTTTCATTTCGCCAAAAATAGATTAGAAAACTGTATGGTTATGATGACTGAACTGATGCATTCATGATCTGAAATTTTTATCTCTTTCTTTCTTGGTGATCTGGCACTCTAAGAAAGAAAACTCTTTTATAAACATGAATCAGACGTCGAAATGCGGTTTCGAGTTCTTTGTGAATGATGATGACTATACTGAATATACATTCTGGAGCTCGTTTAAATGGAATAACTCACGTCTTCGTATCTCTTCAACATTTGGGGTTAAAATAATCGGCTTTATAGTTGAAATAACTTGCGTATTTTTCAATATTTATTCTGCTTTTTTTATTATTTATTATTTGCGTTAGATATTAAAAATTAATGAGGAAAGGTCCTTTGCTTTTATTGTATTAATCGTTTAGAGAAAAAAGGGATATAAACTTAAATATCAAGTATATGGATGCTTGCACGGTCTTTTTTTATATTCCTAATTTCCCACATTTATATTTTTCATACAAGTTTTCCTTCTTGTAATTTTCATGTTGAAAAAGAACATATATACTTTATTCAGATTTTAAAATTAAATTCCGTAAAAAAATTTTCGTATACATTTTTCTTGTCCAACAATAGACCGGGTTATACCAAGTAACAGGAAATCTCTAAAAATTATGGCTTTTGATGTCCGCATTTTCGTGCGAAAATGATTACACATTTATATTTTGTTCATGCTTTTACTAAAATAAGTTACCATCTTAATTTATATACCGAACAAATATCAAAAGTTGTATTCTTTTTATTCTATTTAGTTTCCAGTGTTGTTATGCTAAGTGTGTATTAATACAACTATCGTAGTTTAACCTCCACAACAACTTCGATTTAACTATTTGAAGATTACTAGAATTTTCTTTTCATTTTGACTCTCGAGTATATATCAGTTAAGATATTATATCCTTTTTATATAGAGTGATGTGGTTCTCGATTGATTAATTCTGTCTATCTGTGCCGGATATATACTCGGGAGTCAAAACAACGATAAGAATATTTTCTTTCTTGTCATAGTCCTAGTTATTACATATAAACAAACGGGTAAAATACCTACGAAGATAGAATTGAAAAAGTATACGTTTTAATATTTTACTTTTTCCGGTGAATAGAAATTTCGTTATGTAAATGCAATGTATAATATGCATCCTTTTTTTGACAGATTAACGATGACCAAATCTCTTAATTTACATCAATTTTTACATCTTGAAAAAAAATACGAATGCTTCACTAAGTTTAGCATATTCAAACTGTTAGCATCATCTGGTGACATACACAAGGTTTAGTTTCTAGTGTTGCTGCATTTTGGACATGATGCTTTGGTAATTCGAATTATTTGGATTATTCGGACTACTGTTCTCATCTTCAGTGTTATTTTCAAAACCTTTTGATCGATATAAACTTCGACCTTCTTCAGGTGTATCTTTGTCGAACTCGATAATCTTTACGTCGAACTCAGCAACCTGTACAGAATTTCTAATGTAACCTTTTATTTAATCGACCTAGGTAACATGATACTGTTCTATCAGCTACGAAAGGTGAGAGGTGCTAAGGAAGTGTATCCAGAGTGTAGCCAGTACTGGGTATTGAACATCCATCCTCAAAAAATGTGTAATTTACAACTAATGTTTACAAAGTACTTTTGTCTGCTACGCCACAGGTCCTTTCGATAGAAAGATTTCCGAGTTCGAAAAGATACACCTGAAAAAGGTCGGTGGTTACACCGATCGAAACGTTATAAAAATCAGCAGTCCGAATAATCTATATGATGGTTTCCTTCTGTTAACACGATACTTCGGTCATGGAACTGATTTTCTGAGGATTTTATCATAACTGCCTGAATCAAATAATTGTCTCAACACTAAAATTTTGAAAGAGATAACCGCTAAGATTAAAGAAAATAAAATCTATAACGCATTGCTCATCTATTCTATGAACTGAATCTTCATTGTATCATATTGTACGACACACACTTACATGCAATGGAGATTTTCTTTTTTAAAAAAGAGCGAACAATTGTCCCGCTGGTGATTATGGCATATGCTATTCGAAATGAAATAATCCTCGCATATAATGAATTATTCTGAAATATATAAGCTTAAGCTTGGGGTAGGAATATATCTCCTATTTTTTACCATATCATCTGCCAAAGAAAGAAAGGAAAAATGGAAGACAATGCAGGAAACTTCGCCATCGTACGCATTTCTGCTAAACTAACTGATGGAACATAAAAGAAGTAAAGTGAAATAACAAAAGCAAATAAATTAACGATTTTATGACTTATAAAATTCATTTAACACTTTTCAGTGTTCCGGTATTAACTGGGACTCCAGTTTCCAAAAAGTCATGCGAAGAATTTGCGAACATAATTAACTTACAAAGAACATATCTATCTATCTACCTCTCTCTCTCTCTCTCTCTCTCTCTCTCTTTCTATATATATATATATATATATATATATATATATACATATATATATATATATATATATATATATATATATATATTTGTAGTCTCGACATACAGTCCTGTTTCGTTGTATCACAACTCATCAGTGGCGCTAAACTAGCATTTTAGCAGTTCTCATATATATATATACGACGCCCGTAAATAACTCGTCGGAATGTCTATTTTAATAGACACCCGCCACCACCTTTATAGTGCTCAAATCGCCTGTTCGTAAACAAACAAACAACGAGCTTCGCATTTTCAGCCAATTAAGTAGCGGGTGAGATTATTTACGACAGTGCTCTGGCCAAATAGGGGGGCTTAAAATATATTTGTAGTCATCGACATACAGTCCTGTTTCGTTGTATCACAACTCATCAGTGCCGCTAGACTAGCATTTTTCCCAAGCCAAAGATTGAACCTAGAACCGTCTTGTTGACAGTCGGCAGTTCTCATGTATATATATGTATATATATATATATATATATATATATATATATATATATATATATATATTAATTTATAAAATATATATGGCGATTAAACTACACTGAATATTCGGCGTTTCATCTTATGCGCATACGCCTGACGAATCCTAGAGTGGATGAAACGCCGAATATTCAGTGTAGCTTAATCGCCATATATATTTTATAAATTACTAACTAGCTCTACCTACGTATTGAGCACTTTTGAAGTAAATGCGTAAAGTTTACGCATAAATCTATACTTTCGTATGTTAATTTTATGTGAGTAAATGAAATAGTTATATATATATATATACATATATATATATATATATGAGACGGAAAATTAAAACTGTAAGTTGAACTTTATAATCAAAATTTAATGTTCGACTGATTACTCCAAAAAACAATTTACAAGTCCTTATTCCGTGAACTTTCAAAGAATGCTATTCCTGCTATTCTTCGCATCTGAGGACATAAAGAAATCAGCTAATTATATTTGTAGCAATGATAGAATTTGCTAGTTAAAGAATTAAGTGAAACCGCAATTTATTGTAGTTATAAATTGCCAAATTAAAAAAAAGAGTTAAAAAAATGTTGAATACGTAATATATATATATATATGTATACATATATATATATATATATATATATATATATATATATATATATATATATACAAACCGCGCATAAGAATTCAACTTAAATTAAAAATCCTCTGAAGTTCATCCGAAATGCAAAATAGTTCTTAAGAGAGACTGGAGTAAAAAATAAGTTCACCGTGACTATGCAAATAATCTGATTGGAAAACCTTCAAAACAGCTGAAATAATGAAAACTGTTTGTTTTTTTCGGACAGTGCAATAGCACAAAGAGAAGTCTATCCCCAATAAAATATGACTTCATAGTAAAAAGAGAAAAAAACAGTATGAGAACCTTCATCATCGGCTTAATTAGAAAAAGGGAGTTCAGATTAAATTTTAAAGACATTATAATCAGGCAAGCGGGGGTAGAAAAAGACAATTCGCGGTCAGAGTAATACGAGCTTTCATGGATTGATTTTTCCCCTACTTAGCCTGATCTTAATTTCTTTAAAATTTTATCTGACATCACTTTTTCTAATTAAGCCGATGATGAAGGTTCTCATACTGGTTTCCCCCTTTTTACTATTAGGTTCTATTTTACCGGGGACAGACTTCTCTTTGGGCGACTCGGATTATATGCATCGTCACGCTGGACTTATTTTGAACTCCATTCTCTCTAACACACTATTTTGAATTCGGATTAACTTGAGAGGATTTTCATGTAAGCTGAAATATTATGCGCGGTTTGTATATATATATATATATATATATATATATATATATATATATATATATATATATATATAATAAATTCCACAGCCAAACAACGTCGCAACCCACAATAGCCATGACAGTCAAAGAACCGGAAGTCCAAGACTCGAGTTTCGCCCTCATTTGGGTTCATCAGTTAGACACATCCGAACTCAGGATTCGAAACCCGAGCCTCTTGCATGCAAGGCAAGCACTCTACCAACTGAGCAAACGCCCTGCACACAAGAATTTCAATATATATATATATATATATATATATATATATATATATATATATATATATATATATATATATATATATATATATATATATATATATATATATATATATATATATATATATATATATATATATATATATATATATATATATATATATATATATATATATATATATATATATATATATATATATATATATATATATATATATATATATATATATATATATATATATATATATATATATATATATATATATATATATATATATATATATATATATATATATATATATATATATATATATATATATATATATATATATATATATATATATATATATATATATATATATATATATATATATATATATATATATATATATATATATATATATATATATATATATATATATATATATATATATATATATATATATATATATATATATATATATATATATATATATATATATATATATATATATATATATATATATATATATATATATATATATATATATATATATATATATATACAACATTTTGCACTCGTTTTTTTTATTTGGCAATTTATAACTACAATAAATTGCGGTTTCACGTAATTCCCTTACTAGCAAATTCTAGCATTGCTACAAATATAATTTGCTGATTTCTTTATGTCCTCTGATGAGCAGAATAACGAGAATAGTATTCTGTTAAACTTCACGGAAAAAGGACTTTGTAAATTGTTATTTGGAGTATTCAGTACAACAATAAATTTTGATTGTAAAGTTCAACGTGCAGTTTTAATTTTCTTTCTCTTATAAAAAGCTCTACTCTCTATTGCGTATTGAGCTTTTTTAAATTCGGTTTGGATTAAATTTTCTTTATATAAATACTGTTATTTATATTAGGTTGAAGTTTACCATTGGGTATATCAGGTAAACACTACATCCCTTTGCTCCCATTAATATATATATATATATATATATATATAAATATATATATATACATATATATATATATAAATCATAGTAAGAACAAAGCTGTAAAATAGAATTTTTTTTACATGGAGGTTACCACTTTTCAAGGCCCAGAAGGCACTCGGGGATAAGGGTTATTGCCTGTACAGTAATAAATGGTATAGTGTTGTAGTATTCGTTAGTATGGGAGATAAAGTGTCATTACTTAAGGGGCGGTTCGTCAGGAATTTGTTTATGTTTGACTTGAAGACATATAAGTTGAAGTCAGGTGGGAAACAGGCAAGCGGTAGAGAGTTCCACAGGCGTGTAGTTCTAAGAAAGAAGCTTTGTTCATGGAATCTAGGTTTTGATTTAGGCACAGATAAATAGTGGGGAAAATTATTGACAGTGGTTTCAGCTAGATGGGTGTTTATTGTGAAAGATTGGCGAGATGGAACCAGAGTTTGGAGCTCAGACGAGTACTTTCCATAGAAATAACGATAAAACAGAGGCAGGCTCGCAACATCTCTTCTGTGGGAGAGAGGTTGCAGGGAAGAGAACATGGCATCCCCCACTAAGCCACGAAGTCTATTTTGTACTCTGTCAAGTTTGCAATTATTTTTTTATTATTCGACAGAATACTCCAAAACTGGTGTGCAAGGTAATCCTTAATCTGCGGAGTTTCAAATAATGCTTATTCTTCTCATCAGACGAAAACTGTTAGCAAAATAATCAAATAGGACTGCTGGATATTAGCATTTCCATGCATTTTCTGGTTACTGCATTTTATGAGATTAATTATAAAATATATTAAAATATAAATATAAATAGGGAAACAATTCATGCGAAAAGTTCTTTGAGAAATATTTTGAGGAAAACGTCAATTAGATGCATATAGGCATATAGTCAATTGGTACATACACATATATTTAAGAGCATGCATGCACATATATACGTAGTGACCCCGAAAAAACGGGCCACAACTCTAATTAGAACCCGTTTCTTAGTGTTTTGTCCGAATTAACTGAAACTTTGGTCATAACTAGTTTATTATATTCAAAACATCACATCAAAACACTAGGGTCTTTGGCCTTTTTACTCCATTCTGCAGCATATATTCTAGATGGCCTCCATTTAGCATTTATTTTTTGGGGGGGGGGGTCACCCTGTAGGTCCATAAGTATATATTTTGGACCCAGAATTCAACATTAAGGGAAAAGATAATCAACCGTATACAAAGCAAAGTTCGCTGTAATGGAGGTCATTAGTTCTTCGTGAAAAAAACAGGTACGCGTCTGAATAAACCAAGTTGAAATCTGTCGCGATATATATATATATATATATATATATATATATATATATATATATATATATATATATATATATATATATATTGTTTTTCGGTGGAAAGATAACAAAAAATTGAAAACAATTGAATTTAAACAAGTGTCGTTGATAGTACTAAGTCCTAAGAGAACAAGTTATATTTTTTAATTTTTTTTTTAAATTTTTATGTAAATACAGTCATATCTTGCTACGATGTGCAGACCGTTTCAATCATATTAGATACCATCAGGCAAGAAAAATTAAGGTACAAAAACTGAAAAGATTCAACATCTTTTTAAATTTGGAGGAGAGAAAATCCGCCATTAGTGGCGATAGGCGAAATTAAAGGTCTTATGAGTTTATGTTAATTCGGAAAATTCGGTTTCTGTTAAGAGAGGTGGGGTTAAGAAAGGGGTTGAAATGGTAGTTTAAGGTTAAGGAATTAGTAAGGAGGGGGTAATATAATAATATAGAGGGACGGTGAAGAAAGTAGGAGGAAAAGGGGGAATGGAAGCTGGGGTAGAACCGTTGCCATGGCTACCGATGTAGCGCGATAGTGAGGATCGATTTTCAGATCACCTCTAAATGACCTAAATTGGATCCTATATTCGTGCTTTATCACCTTATATATTATGTTAAATTTGATTTTTAAAAATATTCTTAATGCTGCGATATATTAAGTTATAAATTTATTATATTTTTACTAGAATATTTTGTCTTTTTCTTTTCCCGTGTAAACAGCTCGTCCTTTTACTTTTCTAAGTTTAATCATAACCATATTACTTTTCATGGCCGCATTTTTTCTATGTAATACATGATGTTTCCAGGCCTTGTTTTGTAGTCATATTTTTTGTGTTCTTTTTTGTTCATTTGATTGGTAGGCATAATAAATACTGAGTTATTTATGAAAAATTATTTATACAAAACATTATGAGAAGATATATTTTTCAAATATTTATTGTTAAATATTTTTCGCAGCAATAATTTTTATGTTTCAATACGTTCAATCAATGTTCTATAAATCTCAATAGAAATGATTTTTAAAATAAAACAACAGTAGAAGGAGCAAATACCATTCCAAAATATAAACAAATATGCAAAAATATTAAGTAAAAATGGAAATTTCAAACAAATATTTGGAACTAACTAAAAAACTAATGTTAAAAAATAAATTTTCTTAATCAAACTAGTAAAACAAAACAATATAAGTCCACAAGTATTTTTCATTTGAATAATTATTAAAAACAACCTTCATTTTTTAAAATTTTAAATAATCAATTAAGAAATAAACAGATAGCAGAAAGTAATTTATATTTAATCAAATCATAAGAAACAGTTCAAAAATTCATTGGAATTTCTTTTAGTATTCGATAAAAAATCATTATGAATAGAAATAACAAAGATCAAGATACTCATCGTTTGGCCGAAGAATTCCATATAAGTCTAATATTTTGCGCCATACACAAAAAATAATGAACATTGTCTACATTGTGAAAAAGTATCAAATAATATAAATAAAAAATATCAAATAAAATATTTTTCAGTGTTGTCCCATGAACAGATATACTAAAATATTTGCAGAAAATTGAGGGATGAATACACTTTTGTGATGCATTGTATATATATATATATAAATATATATATATATATATATATATATATATATCCATCTATTTATCTATTTATCTATCTATCTATCTATCTATCTCTATATATATATCTATCTCTCTCTCTCTCTATATATATATATTGTGATATAGTGTACATATATATATATATATATATATATATATATACATATATATATATGCAAAAGTACCCGTCGTTGACTGGGTTCAAAAACAGCCTACAGAAAATGGACTCTGATTTATGAAGGTATGATAGGTTATGAAAAGGAAGGGGTGTAAAAGATAGCTTCGAATTTTGGCGTATCAAAGCCAAAGCAAATTACGATGAAAGTAAAAATAAAATAGATAAACCCCATAATTTATTATACCATACCTGTTCACACTGAAACACTTATCACAATATTCTGTGGATCTATATTAAAAAACCTTGTAAAACTTTGTGACATATTTCCATTCTATGGAAGCCAAGCGCGAACGCAGCCCCACCATTTTATCATACCATCCCTATTTCAGTTAAAACATAATTATCAAAGTATTCTTATGTACATCTATATCAAAAACACTTGTAAGAGTTTTTTTTTTTTAATTTTTAATTTTTTTATTTCCATACTTTATGGACAAGGTGCGAACGCAGACCCGACAATTTTAATGAACCACCGTTCTGCCAGATCAAATATATGCATTCCTGTGTCCAGGTACATCTTATATCACTATATGTAATCAGTTTTTTTTTTAATAGTCAACTATATAAGAGCCTATTCGTGATCACACACACACACACATACATTCAGCTCTCTCTCTCTCTCTCTCTATATATATATATATATATATATATATATATATATATATATATATATATATATGCAGTGTATCACAAAAGTATGTACACCCATAACTTTTCAAATATTTAAGTATATCTCTTCATGGATCAACACTGGAAAATTATATTTGTCCACTCTTCAATTACAACGTTGCGCAGCTGGCGGGTATTTGAGACTTGCGCACCTCCACCTTCTGCTTGAGGATTCCCCAATGTTCTATTGGTTTCAAGTCTGGAGACATGTTTGGTCAGTCCATCACCGTAACCGTCAGCCTCTTCAGTAAAGCAGTGAGTGTCTTGGGTGTGTGCTTTGGGTCATTGTCATGCTGGAACAATGCTTTGACTACAGTTAAGCTTCCTGGAGGGAATGTCATAGTCTGGGACTGCATGAGTGCTGCAGGTATTGGAGAGTGACATTTCATTGAGGGAAACATCAACTCACACATGTCCTGTCAAATACTGCAACAGAGCATGTTCCATTCCGTTCAGAAACTGCGTGGCAGAGCAGTGCCAGCATGACAATGACCCGAAGCATCCAACCACTGTTTTATTGAAGAGACTGGGGGTAAACGTGATTTTAACCCAATAGACCATCTTTGGTGCATCCTCCAACAGAAGATAGAGGCGCGCATCTCTCAAATATGCGCCAGCTCCACGACATCGTAATTGAAGAGTGGAAGAGCATGCACAGGAGCGTCAAGACAGTTTCGGATAATGAGTGTGGCAACACAACATATTGAGAGTTGGCATGTTGTATGTTAATATTGATAACTTTTCGTAAGGGGTGTAGTCATTTTTGTTGCTAGGGATTTAGGTTTTAATGGCTATATTTTAAGTTATTTTGAGGGGAAAATAAATTATCTGTCTACTTTTCATTGTGTGAAAAAAAATCAATTTGTCAGTGTTGCCCGATGAAGAGATATATTTGAAGAAATGTGAGGGTTTTACACACTTTTGTGATATAATATATATATATATATATATATATATTAGTTAATTTGTATCTCTCTCCCTCTATCTCCCTCTCTCCCTCTTTTGCGCTCTCTCTCTTACTTTGATATCTTTCTTTCTATCTCTGGATTTACTCCCACTTTCCCTCCTTACTTTCTTCTTTTTTTCATTTAATATCTCTTTCCCAAACGTTGATATGATTAAAAAAAACAATTCGTATTGTGGCGAAACACTAAAATACAAGACATAATTAACTAAATGGACAAAAAAGGGTGAAATGAAGAGAGAAAAAGAATTAACGGGTGACGTGGTAAGCGAAAGAGAACAAGAAATGGAAGTGCAGCATCTGAAGAACAGATACTACACTTTGATCTTGACCAAAAGGCTAAGTACGGTAGCTGAGAAGGTAAAAATTGTTTTAAATTTAGTTGCAAAATGAGTGGGCGGTGAAGTTCTAAAGCAGTTATTAATGATTAAAATGTATATATATATATATATATATATATATATATATATATATATATATATATATATATATATATATATAAAGCGTGTCAGGAGGCCTTGAAAACTCAAATAAAGTGCTCGATCGTGGATGTGAGAACTGAAGATACAATATTTATTACGACACTATATATATATATATATATATATATATATATATATATGTATATATTTCAAGGTCGTACCGGCGGTTTCATTGCGCTGAAACAACCATAAGAGGTTGCAAAGAGTCAGCGCAAATTCATCATCGACATTAAAAAACTGAAACAATGCAATGTGAACAAATAGAGAAAAAAAATTAAACGAGCGTTTAAGACTCAGAGTTTCAAAATTTTAAAACATAACTTAGTAATCGACGCCAATAGATTATGATTATGGAAGGAAGGAAGCGCGTGTGTATGTATGTATGTGTATGAGTGTGTGTGCGAGAGAAAGAAAAAAAGAGGGAGAGAGGCAGATAGGGTGTGTGCGTGTGTGTGCGTATGTGTATGTGTGTGCGCCCACTCGTGTGTATATATGTATGTTTAGCGGGGGGGTATTTTGGAAAAACTCTATGGGAAGTAAATGTCCTGCTTAAACGAACACATAACCACATATAAAGGTACGGCAATAAATATATAATGAAATAAAAAAATTAAAATTAAAATAAAAAGGTAAAGATAAAATTTACAGAAATATAAAACTGCCTGTTCACTTTGCAGTATCAGTTTTTCAATGTCGCTTATGAATTTGCGCTGACTCTTTCCAACCTATTATGGTTGTTTCGGTGCAATGAAACCGCTGGTACGACCTTGAAATATGTATACATAGTGTCGTAATAAATATTGTGTATATATATATATATATACCGACTGAAATTGTTACCTATACTGATGATTGCGTGATTGTCAAACACTAGTATATGCACATCTAATAATTAATTATATATATATATATGTTTACTGAATTATATATATATATAATTCAGTAAACAACGTATATATATATAAATATATATATATATATATATATATATATGTGTGTGTGTGTATGTATTTATGTATATATCTTTATTACTGCCGGGAAATGTTACCCTACATTGATAATGGTGTAAAAATAAAACAGTAGTATATGTATGTCTAAATTAATAATTATTATATACATATATCATTAGAACCTATTTATATTGTTAGTGTTTACACAATAAAAATCCTAAAAGCTTTACTTTTTTATTATTTATTTAAAAAGTATTTCTCTGTGCAAAAATAATATTTATTACATAAAAAATAATATAATATATACATTATATAAATTGTAAATCATATATATTATAATACATGAAAATACCGTCGTTTTCGGAAAAAAAACATCGAAAACTGGGGATAAAATGTCAATGTGGAAAAATTGCTATGGTAACGAACAGCCAATCAGAATAAACTTACTCTCACATTACTTACATATTCTGAGAACTTTTGAACACCAGTAATTTATTATTACTGTTGTTTTAATGACGGGAAATTGGACTGGCATGGTTAATTAAGAACTGTAAAAATTGTTAGAAATTTGATCGCAAAACGAGTGAGATGTGATGCTTTAAAGTGTTTGAACTATATATATATATATATATATATATATATATATATATATATATATATATATATATATATATATATATATATATATTATCCGTATATCAGTTCAAGTTTTTCTTGAAAACTAAAAATCCGATCTGGATGAAATCGTGTATGGTATTTACTATAATAATCTTTTTTTATTTCTTTTACTTGGGTGTCACCACTTATCAAGGCTCGAATGTCACTCAAAAATTACTGTTAATGAATGTAAGGCAGTTGTTAGTAATGACTTATGGTGTAAATTGAGTTGAAGTTTACAATTTATGAGGACGGCTCAGTAAGAAATTGCTTATATAAGATTTGAAGGCTACCATGTTCTATTAATCGGGAAGCATGCCAGCGGAACAGTGTTCCAAAGGCAAGAATTTCTGAAGATATTTTTCATGGAATCATCGATTTAGACACAGATAAAGACTAGGAAAAAGTGGTTTTAGCTAGTCGAGTGTTTTAGTGAGCGTTTGGCAAGGGGAGATCATAGATTGTATGAAAATAGCGATAGAGCAGAGGCAGGGTAATGACGTTTCTTCTATGGGAAAAAGTGTGCATGGAAGAGAAAAAAGCATCTCCTACTAGGTTTCAAAGCCGCTTTTTAACTCTATCAATGCGGGATAGGACGCTCCGAGACGCTGCTGTTCGGATGTGTAAACCGTACTCCATTTTAGGGCGTACTTAACTCCTGTATGCATAGAAGATTTCATCGGCAGTGAGATAAATACTGAGGAGGTAGAGTGATCAAACGATTTTTCCAGTGATCTTGGCAACAAATTTCATGTACATTTCAGATTAGGAGTGAGGATAAGTTCCAGAAGCTGTTCAATATCGGAATTTCCTAAGACGAGAGCGATTCATTTCAATTGGTGTTTGGTGTGGATCAGAGCGATGTTGATGAAAGCAGAGAAGTCCGGTTTTTAATACATTAAAATTAACCAAACACTTTTTTTCGCCATTGTAC
Source organism: Euprymna scolopes (assembly GCF_053919585.1). NCBI lineage: Eukaryota > Metazoa > Mollusca > Cephalopoda > Sepiida > Sepiolidae > Euprymna > Euprymna scolopes. The sequence continues at coordinate 21,345,558 of NC_136506.1, forward strand.
CATGATAAAAAGAGATGGAATTAGTAAGGTCTTGGTAATTGCTGGCCTTTAAAGTGTTCTCATAGATTGTCTTGTCGTATGTATAAATGTATACGAATGACCTAAGAATGTAATTTGGGAGATCATTGATGAAGATCAGGAACAAGGTTGGGCCTCATGATAGGACCAGCGGTTATACAATAAGTGTCATATGAACGTCTACTCTATCAGAGAGAAAGAGTTTTATTACTGAGAGGACATTCTCAGCTATTCTATAACTAGCGAGCTTGTGAAGTAAGCCTTTATGCCACACTCTATCAAAATCCTTTGATAATTAAGTACCTATTGCTCTAGAGACGAAGGCTCCATCAAGAGATTCCCTAATCCTGTGTAATATAACAATTAGCACATCCGCTGTTGACCACTTATCTGTTTATCACAATTTTCAGGAACATACGGCTGATACACAGAAGACTGATTGATTATGACTGAGAGGGCGATGGCCGATCCCCCGAAACTTCTGAGTAGACTTGGGAAGCATTTCTCCTTAGATACAACATTTACTCTAAACATTTCTTGGTATTATGTAGTTGAAACCTGGTCTTAACTTGTGTTATGATAAGATGCAATGAAATAAGCATTTTGTATGCTGTTCTATGCACAGAAAAGTTTTAATAGGAATTAGTATTAAATGCAAATAGTTTACTATATTCAGCAATAAATTTGAGACACTGCATAAATTCTAGGTCAATACGTTATAGCTTTTGCCCGTTCTTAACAGAAAAATGTCTACATACGTTGCAATATTTTCTATGTATAATGGGAGTAATCTCCCTCAAAGTTAGGATGTTCTATTTATAAACGCTGCTGCTAGGAACTGACGAATCAAATTAATTCACGTTATGCTATCAGCCAATCAGAAACTAGAATTGCTCCATGAAAATTGTAATCATTTTCACATTATTTCTTCGTGTCAACACGAGAAGGAACTTCTTTTTGACTGCAATATTATAATATCCAGAACGTGAACAGAACAGCTGGTCACCGAGAATTCTTCATCTCCAGGACTTGTATAGAATAGCTATACATCGCAAACTCTTCTTAAATTAAACACGGCTATCAATTCAAGAGATTATACGCCCAGCGGAGACCTCGAGGGATCAGAATCCAAATTCAAATCGTGGCAAGTGAAATTTTTAGGATATTTAAGAATCCAAAAGTTACAAACGTAATGCAGGCACAACCTGAATTAATTGAAAAGAATGCAGCTGTCTTTCCGGGATTAATACAATGCTTTCATGACATAAATTTATTTCTAGTAATAATGCAAGAAGGCTTGGAAGCCTTCGAAGACTTGGAAGCGTCGATCATATTAAGAGAGCATATTTTATCGATAAGAAAAACAAAAACTTATCTCTTTATATACTGAACGAAAATCTGTAAATCGTACGAAAGTCGAGACGATTTGAGATTATATTATAAGGGACGAGACGATTAGAGATTATATTATAAGGGACGAGACGATTAGAGATTATATTATAAGAGACGAGACGATTAGAGATTATATTATAAGGGGCGAGACGATTAGAGATTATACTATAAGGGACAAAACAATTACAGATTATATTATAAGATACGAGACGATTAGAGATTATATTATAAGGGACGAGACGATTAGAGATTATACTATGAGGGACTAGACGATCAGAGATTATATTATAAGGGATGAGACGATAAGACATTATAAGGGACGAGACAATTAGAGATTATATTATAATGGGCGAGACGATAAGAGATTATATTATAAGAGACGAGACGATTAGAGATTGTATTATAAGGGACGAGACGATTAGAGATTGTATTATAAGGGACGAGACGATAAGAGATTATAAGGGACGAGACAATTAGAGATTATATTATAAGGGACGAGACGATTAGAGATTATAAGGGACGAGACAATTAGAGATTATATTATAAGGGACGAGACGATTAGAGATTATATTATAAGGGACGAGACGATTAGAGATTATAAGGGACGAGACAATTAGAGATTATATTATAAGGGACGAGACGATTAGAGATTATATTATAAGGGACAAGACGATTAGAGATTATAAGGGACGAGACGATTAGAGATTATATTATAAGGGACGAGACGATTAGAGATTATATTATAAGGGACGAGACGATTAGAGATTATATTATAAGGGACGAGACGATTAGAGATTATATTATAAGGGCGAGACGATAAGAGATTATATTATAAGAGACGAGACGATTAGAGATTGTATTATAAGGGACGAGACGATTAGAGATTGTATTATAAGGGACGAGACGATTAGAGATTATAAGGGACGAGACAATTAGAGATTATATTATAAGGGACGAGACGATTAGAGATTATAAGGGACGAGACAATTAGAGATTATATTATAAGGGACGAGACGATTAGAGATTATCTTATAAGGGACGAGACGATTAGAGATTATAAGGGACGAGACAATTAGAGCTTATATTATAAGGAACGAGACGATTAGAGATTATATTATAAGGAACAAGACGATTAGAGATTATAAGGGACGAGACGATTAGAGATTATATTATAAGGGACGAGACGATTAGAGATTATATTATAAGGGACGAGACGATTAGAGATTATATTATAAGAGACGAGACGATTAGAGATTATATTATAAGGGGCGAGACGATTAGAGATTATATTATAAGGGACGAGACGATTAGAGATTATACTATAAGGGACAAGACGATTAGAGATTATATTATAAGGGACGAGGCGATTAGAGATTATATTATAAGGGACGAGACGATTAGAGATTATACTATGAGGGACTAGACGATTAGAGATTATATTATAAGGGACGAGACGATAAGACATTATAAGGGACGAGACAATTAGAGATTATATTATAATGGGCGAGACGATAAGAGATTATATTATAAGAGACGAGACGATTAGAGATTGTATTATAAGGGACGAGACGATTAGAGATTGTATTATAAGGGACGAGACGATTAGAGATTATAAGGGACGAGACAATTAGAGATTATATTATAAGGGACGAGACGATTAGAGATTATAAGGGACGAGACAATTAGAGATTATATTATAAGGGACGAGACGATTAGAGATTATATTATAAGGGACGAGACGATTAGAGATTATAAGGGACGAGACAATTAGAGATTATATTATAAGGAACGAGACGATTAGAGATTATATTATAAGGGACGAGACGATTAGAGATTATAAGGGACGAGACGATTAGAGATTATATTATAAGGGACGAGACGATTAGAGATTATATTATAAGGGACGAGACGATTAGAGATTATAAGGGACGAGACAATTAGAGATTATATTATAAGGGACGAGACGATTAGAGATTATAAGGGACGAGACAATTAAAGATTATATTATAAGGGACGAGACGATTAGAGATTATATTATAAGGGACGAGACGATTAGAGATTATAAGGGACGAGACGATTAGAGATTATATTATAAGGGACGAGACGATTAGAGATTATATTATAAGGGACGAGACGATTAGAGATTATAAGGGACGAGACAATTAGAGATTATATTATAAGGGACGAGACGATTAGATATTATATTATAAGGGACGAGACGATAAGACATTATAAGGGACGAGACGATTAGAGATTATATTATAAGGGACGAGACGATTACAGATTATAAGGGACGAGACAATTAGAGATTATATTATAAGGGACGAGACGATTACAGATTATAAGGGACGAGACAATTAGAGATTATATTATAAGGGACGAGACAATTAGAGATTATATTATAATGGGCGAGACGATAAGAGATTATATTATAAGAGACGAGACGATTAGAGATTGTATTATAAGGGACGAGACGATTAGAGATTGTATTATAAGGGACGAGACGATTAGAGATTATAAGGGACGAGACAATTAGAGATTATATTATAAGGGACGAGACGATTAGAGATTATAAGGGACGAGACAATTAGAGATTATATTATAAGGGACGAGACGATTAGAGATTATATTATAAGGGACGAGACGATTAGAGATTATAAGGGACGAGACGATTAGAGATTATATTATAAGGGATGAGACGATTAGAGATTATATTATAAGGGACGAGACGATTAGAGATTATAAGGGACGAGACGATTAGAGATTATATTATAAGGGACGAGACGATTAGAGATTATAAGGGACGAGACGATTAGAGATTATAAGGGACGAGACAATTAGAGATTATATTATAAGGACCGAAAACAACAGCAAGTCCATTAAAAATATCTGGTGAATTTATTAGCGACAGTTTGCTAATCTCTATGAGTCTTAACTGGTTGCTGAGTTGTTTTAAACCGTTTATCATCGTGATGACTCGGAAAGAAAGAAAACATGACTTTTAGTCAATTCAAAGTAACGAGTAATGAGAAAACTGAAAAAATCATCACAGAAAAGAAGCACGAATCTTAAATATTAGGAAATTTAAGAATGCTTACTTAAAAAGGCTAAAATTAAATTATACCTTTACTTCGAATAAAAACCACAATTTTTTCCAAAAACAATTTTTCGCCTAAGAAAAGGAAGAATATCATTTACTAAAATAGCAGGCAACCCAAAAACAAGAGTTTCCAATGTAGATACAAGAATTTCAAAAGGGATTCCATTAAAAACGTGGAGAGCTCCGTCGGTGATTATACATTTTTGTTTTCATGTACGTATGACGCTTCAACAAACACTAACAACTTTTTTGTCGATTGTGGTGCAGCAGCACATGTAATTAGGAAAGAATCGGATTTTATCAATTTTGATCCCAACTTTACCTTCAGAGTCACTTTGTTGAGCTGGTCGACGACAGTCCAGTAAACGATATCGTTTTGTAAGAGAGGCGATGCTAAAATCTCGCTAAGGAACAATAAAGGTGAGCTTTGTTTTTGTTGTTGTTGCAAAGAAAAAAAAAGAGTACACAAAACCTCAGCTCAGTGCAGAAGCGTCATCCGTCGGTACTTTCCGTAGACTCGTTTTCACGTTTGTCCCATATGCTCCAGTAGCCTGTGTTTATAAAAGACAGTGTCCTCCAAATTTCCGAGATTCTGCGGGACTGCATTGTTATATAAGGTCGCAGGCACCATCTTCGAACCTTTTCAGCATCATGACACTGCGTCAGCAAAGCGCACACCGAGACTGTTTAAGAGGTAAGCCTGTGTTCCCACAATTCATTGTATACTGGAAAACGCCATTCAAATCCCAAAAATTGAAAAAAAAAATGTTTTCTTTACAGGCCGCCACTAAACAAGATGCAATATAAAATTTAGCCCCAATAAATCTAAACTGATGTATCCGAATGGAACTGCATTCGTTATTAAAGAAAATAAAATACTATATTATTAAAACAGAGTAGTCCCATCACAAACTGTCTGCTATGATTTACAGGCATGGCATAAAATTCTTTGGCACTCCATTATTCCAGATATCAAAGCATTGCCGAATGTGGTTGACGGAATGAAAACAAAAACTTTTTAAAAACTTGACAAACAGCGACGTTTGCACAAAAGGAACATGGCGAAATACTAAAACAAGATGCTAGACAAAATATCAATGTAAAACCATATTACAGATACATTGTGACTTAAATGGTCCCGTGGAACCGATGGACAGAGAAAACTTCATGTATGTTTTAAATTTTGTAGACGATTATTCCGGTTTAATAATGTGCTATTTCTTAAAGAACAAATCTGAGACCTTGCTAGCAACAAAAAATATTTAGCTGAAAATAGTGCAGTAACGCTCTGATAATTGTACAGAATTCATTAATAAAGAATTTGAACTTTTATTCCTTAACCATCGTATCCAACATGAAAAATCGGTCCCTTATTTACCTCATAAAAACAGAAACGCTAAAGGATCATACGGACACTTTTTGAAATGGCGAGATGTCTAATCATTGAATCAAAACTCTCAAAACTCTCTGGACGTATGAACTTTTGGCCGCCGAATATATACGCAACCGGTCCCTAAACAAAATACTATCTAAACCCCATATGAAGGTTATTGAAGTAGAACACCAGATTTAAGCAGAATGCATTAATTTGGTTCAACTTGCTTCGCATTTATAGATAAGATAAGCAAATTAAATATCAAGACCGGACGCGGTATATGCTTGTATACGACAAAAACAGCCCAGCCTACTTTGCAATTTAGTAGTTTATCCAGAGAAAAATTAAGTAGAGTCCGATGTGTAAATTTCAAAGCTGAAAATCCATCACATGAAGAGGATGAATTAATATTTCCTCAAATTCATAAACCAAATTACGGCATTGTAGTTGCCGTTGACGAAGACAAGAGAATTAATAATGATAACAGCGATGATGCTGATGTTAAAGTCGAAAATTCGTAAGACCTTAACTCAAAAGAAGTAGATGATGATCAGATTTTTGTGGTCGATAATTTCAAAGATTATCAAATCGATTATTGCTATTCCATGGATAATACGTCAAAAAGCTTTAACGAAGCAATAAATTACGAACATTGTAAGCAATGGAAAACTAAATTGTTGCTTCCACAGAAAATAATACCTATATGGTAGTGCCTCTCCCAAAGGATAAACATGTTGTATCTTCAAGATGGGTCTCTACAAAAAAGACTATAGCGTCGGACGTTAAACAGTACAGGGCTAGATTTGTTGCTAAAGGATACTCTCAGATTTACGGTATAGAATATTTTGTTAACGTTTTAACCGACTACAAATGTAACGACAATCAGAATTTTATTGCACATCCATCAAATGAAGGTAAAATGCTTATTTAAATGTCCTAATATGCTGTGAAATTTATATTACCTTCCAGAGTGATTGACAATAAAAAATAAAGTTTCATGTGGAAGCTTAAGAAATGATTATGCGGTTTGAGACAATGCTATCGATGCTGGACTTCATAATTATATGATTGAACAAAAAGACAAACAATTTCCAGGGGACCCTTGTTTGTATACCCAAAACAAAGACAATAAACTACTGATTTAAGTTTTATAGGTCGATGGCATATTAATTACATCAAATTATTTATGTTTACTGATGTAAAAAAAAAAAACAGATAAAATACAAAAATTCAAAATGACCGATCTTGGTGAGATATCATAATTTCTGGACGTACAATTTACTCATAAAAAAGAAGTTATTAAAATGAATCTAATGACGTTCATTAATAAAATCCTGGTAACGTTTGGAATGCAAGAAAGCAAGAAACGCTCTATACCGGTCGTAAAAAAATCAATAAAAATATAAGTATATGATCTGATCTCTCTCTCTCTCTCTCTCTCTCTCTCTCTCTCTCTCTCTCTCTCTCTCTCTCTCTCTCTCTCTCCCACCCTCTCGGGCAGTCCGTCGATTTCGACGATGACGTGGAGGTCGGTTAGTGTCCGTGTCGAAGGTGCGATGTGAGTTCGATCGGAGCTCTTCAGCAAGAGCACGACTATCATACTCCAATCGCCTGAGTACAGGGATCACGCTGCAGCCTCCAGTCCATCAAAGCTGCCGGTGCACCCTCACTCCATCTCCACAGGAGTTTCACCTCTCTCCCAGCCTAAGCAAAGTAGGAATAAGCAGCTTGTCCAGTAATGCTAGCACCCTCTCCGCTAAAAGCAAATGTACAGAGGCAAGAACGAGCCAAGACAGTCTGCACACATGCAATCAGCCGCATCCGATGGCTGAGACAGACCCGAGTCGAGTTGTACATCACCATTGTTGACCGCGTCAGCACAGTGTTGCTGGTTCATCCGCTGCGCAAGCCGTTGAGATTCCTTCTTCATCCGCCAAGAGCATCGTTGACCAGGCTTGGAATTTTTTACCCCAAATAGGGGGGCTAGTGGGTGGTACACCTTGCCCAAGGGTGACCCAGCACTGCAACGAGTAAGGGTTAGTGACATTTTACCCCAAACCCTGGAGCCCCGCACCAGGGCCTCGTTGCCGGGTGTAGTTTTACGTCATACCCAGGACCAGGATCTGACATACGTGATGATAAACTATACCAAGAGATAATAAGAGGACTTATATATACTTAATGGCTGCTACGAGACTGGACATATGTTAATCAGTAACAAAACTATTACAAAGTTATGAAGATCGACAACGAAGGAGTTTAATTGAGCTAAACAAGTCCTTCATAATTTAAGAGGAACTAAGGAACGATCGAAAACGTATATCTGGGCATTGTTTATTGTTTAAAACTACATTTAAAAGCTATTCTAAAGACATTTTAGAACCAATGTTTAACTAAAACTATCGTAGTAATTAATTGCGATGATCAAGTCAGTATAGTCCTAGTGTGGAACACAATAATTCAATAAAGATCTAAGCATGTAGATATAAAATATCACTTCATAAAGAGTGAAGTAAAAAAGAAATCCATTATTGTAAATCAGAACAAAATATCGCCGACATGTTGACAAAACTGGCGACAAAAATAAATTTTAAATTTTTTTGTCGCTATTTGATTTTAAATAGCTTCTCACAATCTCAGATATATATTAACAGTTGTACTGAGAGAGACGTTAAACCCTATCACTTTTATTAACACTTTAACATATCAATGCGTAACAAATACTTTTATTGAGATCACTTTTTGAAAACATTTCTTGTATCGTTTTGATAAATACTTTTTAAATGCTGATTTTAAGGCGTGCATGAATTAAAATTGATTTTTTTTTTACTTTTATATTTGTACAATCCTTTCCGTTTATCGAGAATTCCCTATCTTTTAGTTTAGCTTTGATTAACAAAAAAAAATCCTCTTTTAAGGAATACATATTACATCACTGTAACTAGTAGAAATAATAATAATAATAATAATAATAATAATAATAATAATAATAATAATAATAATAATAATAATAAACCAACTCGGGACAACAAAAACAATACTAGAAATAAAAATAAAAATACTAATAACGAACAAGATAAATGCAACTGTAGACACAGCACACTCTGTCAACTTCAAATTAAATGTTTACCAGGCCACAATATTTGCGAAAGAAAACCCGAATAACAAGAAATATTACGTAGTTATAACTTCGTAAAGTTCAAAACTCGATATTATGACCACAAAAGTACATTCAATAATAAAAAACACCGTATGAAAACAACGCTAGCAAACAAATACTGGGAACTTAAGGAAAGCAGACGTTCGCCGGTAGTCGAATGGAAAATAGTAAGACAAGCAAACACATGTAGAGCCTAAACGATCCATGTAGATTATGCCTTCATGAAAAACTTGCTATCCTATATTTAAAGAACAACATCTATTAAACTGCAGGAGAGAAATAGCGAACAACTGTGTTCACAGGATAAAATTTACTCTAGGATAGAGATACAAAATAATTTTGAAGCTAACAAACACAATAGAAAATAAATAAATAAGCATGCATATACATAAACTATCACACATATATATGTATGTATATATATATATATAAATATATATATATATATATATATATATATATATATAAACTAACATATTTATAAAATTTAACCTAGATGTAAAACAGATCCAGAAACTAGATATCTATGCTAAATAGCACACACAAAGGAACGGGTCAACCGATGGTCAACTGGGCCTTTGTCCTGTAAGTGCCTGCTCATTTGCTGATTGGAAGGGCGCGGCGGATACGGGAAAACTGATTGGTTAACTAAAAACTCAATAGAAGGTGCGTATATAAAAACGCGAGACAACGGCAAAATTCTCGCATAAGCCTGAAGAATCTTAGAGTAGATGAAACGCGGAATATTCAGTGTGGCTTAATCACACTATATATTTTATAACTTACTAACTAGCTCTACCTACGTATTGAGCATTGTTGAAGTAAATACTTAAAGTTTACGCATAAATTTATACTTTCGTATATTAATTTATGTGAGGAAATGAAGTAGTTATATATATACATATATATATATATATATATATATATATATATATATATATATATATATATATATATATATATACATGTGTGTGAGAGAGAGAGAGCTTTTGTTTTTTCACATGTTCACTTTTCATAAGGTAAAAATAAAAATCAATTTCTTTTATTTCTCTTTAAAAGTTGATTCTTGTTTACATGCGCAAGTTCAGAATCCAAATGACGTTTCTTTCTATTTTATATATTTGAATCAATAAATATATATTTATTTTTGAACAGAATTGAAAATGAACCAAAAGGACTATCCCATTATGTAAAAAATAGGGAGGATGTTGCAGTCTATTTTATGTATAATGGGGGTATGCTGCCGCAAATTCGGAGATTCTATTTATTAACGCTGCAGATAGGAACTTAAGAATCAAATTAATTCTCGTTCTGTTGTCAGCCAATCAGAAACCAGAATTGCTTCATGAGAATTAAATCGTTTTTAGAACTCTAGCACGATTTTTTCGTGTAAAAACCATAGCCATTTAGCTATTCGGCTTCAAAATTATAAAGTCCAAAACCTGTACAAAACAGCTGGCCACCAATAATTCTTCATCTCCAGGACTTGTATTAAATAGCTTCCCATCGGAAAATCTACTGGAAAAAAACTTGTTCTTGGCCTTTTGGTCAAGATCAAAGTGTAGTATCTGTTCCGGCAGATGCTGCACTTAAGATGGTTTGTACCAGTCAATGGAGGGGAAACCCTCTATACTGGGACAATTATTATTTTTGGTAACCAGAGTGACCCCTTTTAGGGGAGCTGGTTTTTACCTCACATTAAAAACGGCCTTGTGCCTAATTTGCTCAGTGGGGGAGCAAATAAATACCATCTACTGGAAAAAAACTTGGCCTCACATTCAAGGATATATATATATATATATATATATATATATAGAGAGAGAGAGAGAGAGAGAGAGAGAGAGAGAAAGAGAGAGAGAGTTAGAGAGACAGAGATAGAGAGATAGAAAGAGAGAGATAGAGAGAGAGAAATAAAAAAGGACAAACCGACTTATATGTTTAGTAAAGTTTGTTTGGAAGTCTCCAAATAAAGACGAAACGTTGATGAACACATAACTCTGTTTGTTCTTTTTATTTCTCTATGTTGTCGGACTACTACTACGTGAGAATATAGTTAATTCACACATATTATCAAGTTAGAACGGAGAATTATAATGCAAGTAACTCAGGCGGGGAGTTGCCATTCTTGAAAATACCGACCTATCGATTTTGTCAAATTATCCATCTGAAAAAAGAAAAACTTATATCAAAAATTCCCAGCCGTTGAAGCAAATTAATGTGGGTTAGGGATCCCATTAATTATGTGCACTCAATGTTTCTAGTTCTAGAGACTATTATTGCTACGTTGTACTTCCTTCAAGGGTGGCATGGCATTAAATTAACTATATGTTCCCTCTCGTTTGGGCTACTCTTGTGTATAGCAGCAGAGTAAATGTATGTTGCGTTGCGCTAGGTTAACATTATGTTAGATAGAAGGATCTATATATACGTACGGAGTTTATATAATGTAGGTGGGTATATAATGGTTTTTCCTTGTTTCGTCTAGTGTTCATAATTATTGTGAATGAGTGTGAGTGACATGGATTACAGGGCATATACAATACGGATAACACAAAAATAGACGAGACACAGGTCTGGGTTGTTCTTCATCTAGCCAATAAAGAAAACAATTTTCATTTATCTGTGGGTCTAGATTTACGAATCTGCCAAAACCTGAAATAAAGATCCATCCGAAGGAATGACGAAGAATCTTCGGGTTTCATTTTCAGATAACTTTTTCCCCAAATGCTTTCTCATTGAAAGATTGCGTCCATCTTAGATTCTGCTTCCCCCGGTATTTTCCAACTCTCCATCTGTCTAACTGACCAACTCTCTTCCTGAATAACTCGGCTAATATAAGCTACTCGGTTGCTACTACATAATTCAACTCACATCTAACATGTAACTTTTTTTATAAACGTCACATTAGCATCGTTGAATGTTGATATGTTTTTTTTTCTGCATAAATTCAGTTTCATCGAATAAGCATCGTACTGACAATACTAATATAAATTTTCTTGAAAAAAAATAACGTTTTCGCGATAACATATACAAAACGTCAGAATGTTTCACTGGGCACATTTCTATGTTTTCTTTTAACTCAGACGATTTCAATGATGTACCAGTCCCCTTATATTATGTAATTCATATTTCTAATTTATGACTTTGAATTACATATCGAAAATAAAATAGATTTTGACTGTCACAAAACAAAATATATATATATGTGTGTGTGTGTATAACTACTTACTTTACTCACATGAAATTAATATACGAAAGTATAGATTTATGCGTAAACTTTAAGTATTTACTTCAAAAGTGCTCAATACGTAGGTAGAGCTAGTTAGTAATTTATAAAATATATATGGCGATTAAGCTTAATCGCCAAATATATTTTATAAATTACTATATATATATATATATATATATATATATATATATATATATATATATTGGCTCGGTAATCGATTATCTTAAAGATTCCAATTTATGATCGATTTATTGCGTCATATTTTTGTTGAGAACATCGATCACTATACATTGATCACTTTCCCTGACAAATTATTGACTCGTTTGCATTTTCCTTGATTTCTCCTTTTTCTTATTTCTGTAACAATCCATAGGTTTATGCATGTTTTTTCAAAAAACTCTGCAACACACGTTTGAGAGAAAAGAAAAAAACATGCTATATTGATTTTTAGTTATTGATTAGCGCATTTACGATTATAGATTTTGTGTAGGATTTCTTCATCGACTTCAGATAATAAAATATCTGTCTTTTTTCAGTTGGCATTGTAGAGAACGCACATGACAGGACGTGTGATATAAACTATTTTCTCAATATTTTGATTCAGGAGAGATCATTCATGTTGAGTTTCCGGTGATTATTTATTTATTTCCTCACTAAATAAAGTCCACGAAAGTCTCTTGTGGAAAATTCTTCATGTAATCCCCTTTGTGATCTGAGATCCCTGAATTAAATCACGTCTTCATTTTCTCATCATTTAACAAGGCGCAGAATATTTAAAATGGTAATTTATTTCAGTCTATACTCGCGAAATGTACGGGTCATTTAAAAGCAATGTCTCATTTTTTATTCAGCCCCCCCCCCAAAAAAAAGAGGGTTTGCAAATTGCAGTGTTATGATGACTTAACTTTTTCATTCATGACTTGATTATTCTCTTTGTTGCAGATTCTGACGGTATGGGACTTTCAGCAAACAACACCTGTTATACACAGGCGTCAGAAGTAGAGATGCGTCATTGGATTCCTGGGAAAAGTGCATCGAGAATGTTAATGACTATGAAGAAACGTACATTTTTCAGCACAAAAGGTATTCATTTGATTAGCACGACATTCGCTGCTATAGTATACCATTATCAACCCGTCACTGTGACCGACAGAGGTGTTATACTTAATGTCTTAAAGCGGTTTCGGGAAGATATGAAGATGGCCGTCGTTAGGGTATATAAGAAGAAAAGCATACCTGAGATGTTGGATGTGCTGTGTGACTCCTTCCTCTCCCAGAAGACGTCTTGACCTCTTCACCCTTGGTGGCGTTCTGACTGGAATTTTCTCTCTTAAATTTCCGGACCGTTTCGTTGTTTCAATGAAGGCATTTATGAAGGCATTTATGGCTGACACAAGAAAGACGATGCGCGATAAAATTGTAACATATATAAAGCATAACTAACTATTTATTTTACATTAGAGATACAATATATCACAAAAAACTTTTACAATTAAAAAATTGACAATAGACATTTCAAAGCTAACTAACCTAACTAGTATTGAGGGGGGTGCTTCCCCTCCTAGTTGACGGAGAGACAAAAAATTATGGTGTTCACCTCCTGACGGTCTGAACAGAAAGAGAGAGAGCTCTAGGAAAGGGAATTATGGGAAGGTGTTTCTTTGTATCTCTACGCACATGGCCGAATAACCAGTCGGACATGCTGCGGAGTGTGTTAGAAACAGTGGCACGGAGAAATAGTGCCACACTAGCACTTTAACTTTTCGAGTTAAAAAATAGGAGGGTTTACTTTTGAGACAAATCCTGTATGAGAAAACGCGATCTGGACGCCGTTACATAGTACTCATTTCTCACTGACAAAAGTGTATTTACAATTGTAATAACTATCTAGAAAATTAATCTTGAAACACAACGAATCACATGTTTTAATAGTACCACCATCTTCGTAATTCTTGACAATTTGGAATTAAAAAAAAGAATGGAACGAATTTGGTATAAAATGCCCTAAAATGATTCTTTTCGAGATTTGAATTATTTCATTATTTTAATACCAAATAATAATAAAAGATGAAATAGATTTTATTATCTCTACGAACTGTAAATTTTGGTGGAATTATTTTTATAATTACACCTTTATCTAGTTACACTTACAATAGACGCTTCTAGGGCGTGCGTAACTATTAATGTATAAATCCATATATAAATGCTGAGCAGTTCAACGAATCTGTACTTCTGTTCTGTGTTTTTCGTTAAAAAAGCTTTATATAATTTAAAGCCGTCATTATTTTTTAAACTATAATCACACAAGCGCAAACATATTATTTTTTTAAATATTATTTTTTAAATTTCGTAAAATTTTGTCCTACTGCGGTAAATCTATTTTTAAAATACACAATGGATGAATTAAAATTATTAATAATGCGGAATAAAAATAATAATTGAATGTTTAATTAACAAAGTAACGTTAAAATCCCCATTTCACTGGGTTTTTTTTTTTTTTACTTTTCAATAGCATTATTTGTCAGTGACCAAATTAGGCATGGCAAATAGCAGGCATACTTACATGAGAAAGGCCAGGATTAGAGTGTAGTAAATGTTGTAATGCTACACTAACGTTGTCTTTAGTAAATGGAGGCGGTAACCCTTCTATACTAAGGCAATTTTTATTTTTGCCTAGTTCCAGAGTGTCATTTTTTAGGAGTTGCTTTTTCCCGCACATAAAAAAATGACATTGTGTCACGTTTACATTCTTGGGGGAAGCAAATAAATTCCTATGTGCTGATACGTTTGGTTCGATATTTACGAGGGCGTGCAATACGTCATGCCCCTTTCTCACTTCCCATAGCAGTAGAGCAAAGAAACTTGGCACGGTTATTAGTCTTTCTCTACATAGGAACCACCCAGAGTTATGCAGGTCTCCCATCGTTTGATGCAGCTCTGGAGACCGTTTTTGTAGAACACCCCAGGTTGGTCCTCCAACCACGACGTGACTTCAGAAATCAAGGCTGCATCATCTGGGAAACGCTTTCCTTTCAAAAATAACTTCATGGCTGGGAAGAGGTGAAAGTCAGAGGGTGCAAGGTCAGAAGAGTAGGGAGGATGGGGTAGGATTTCATAACCATACGGCTATGCTTCTGATCTGGCGACATGCGAGTTGTGGACCGGAGCGTTGTCCTGCAGGAGGAGGATACCTTTGCTGATCTTGCCCCGTCTCTTGATTTTGATAGTTTCCCTTAATTTCCTCAAAAGTGAAGCATAATAGGCTTCTGTAATTGTGGTACCCTTTGCCAGTAAATCTGTCATCACTACTCTGTCCTGGTCCCAGAAGACTGTAAGCATGACCTTGCCAGCGGAGGGCTGCACTCTTACCTTCTTTGGAGGTGGTGAGTACAAGTGCTTCCACTGTATTGACTGGGCTTTGGTCTCTGGATCATAGTGATTGGCCCAGGTTTCATCCTATGTAATCAGTCTTTTGAAAAACTTTAACTCATCTTCTTGGCACATCTCCAAATTCATCCTCGAGCACTCGACGCGTTCTTGCTTCTGGAATGGTGTGGGCGACCTGGGAATCCATCTGGCAAACGCCTTATGCATATGCAATTGGCCATGAATGATTGTTTTCACAGACCCTATTCTAATCTTGACATCTTGGGCTATTTGGCGAATAGTAATGCGTCGATCTTCCAAAATGGCAGCCTCAACTTGACGGACAGATGCCTCATCAATGGCAGAAGGGGGCGACCAAGTCTGGGAGCTGTTTCCACAGATTCCGGCCATGTTTGAATTCAATATGCCAGGGTTTTACAAGGTCATATAATGAGGCATTATCACCACAAGTTTCTTTCATTTCATCAAAAGTCTCCTGTGGTGTGCGTCCTTTCAAATACAAAAACCGGATCACTGCTCGACATTCAACAGGCTCCATTTCACACCTGACTCAGTTCAAACACCTGTAAAAGAGAAACCACAATTATTTCAGAGCTGCAATTTGCCACATAACCCGTAGAGATATAAATCATTGCACATACAAAATTTCAGCTAGATCAAACAATTGGAAGCGGATCAGGGGCATTACTTATTTCACGCCCCTCGTAAGCAACTTTGGGCGGTGGTCATAGCAAACGTTGCGTAGAGTACGACGCAAGGTTGATTTTAAATGCTTCTGGACTTGATCTTTCCTCTTGATCTAAAATACAATACGTACATCAAATCCGTTGTCAAGGTCGCTGGAACAATGATGGGATTCTTCTATCGATCGAGTAGATATCTCACTGCCGATGTAATTCTCTACCTAAATTAGAGCCAGGTATATTCAAGGGTGGAGTATTGCTGCCACATCTGGGCAGGAGATGCTAGGAAAACCTTATCCAGCTTGAAAGAGTTCTCCTGTGTGGCATGAGTCAATTGTTGGAATCCATATTAAATAAAGAAGTAGTCAGCCACTTCAACAGAAACAACCTTCTTAGTTACATGCAATATGGTTTCCGTTTTGCAAGATCTACAGCAGATGTGCTAACGGTTATATCACATAGAATTAGTAAATCTCTTGACAAAGGTTTCCTTTCCAGGGCAATTGCTCTTGACATATCGAAGCCTTCGATAAAGTATGGCATAAGGGCCTACTTCACAAGATTTCCAACTACGGTATTACTAGAAATGTGTTCTCAATCATTAAATCATTTCTCTCTGATAGGTTCATAAGAGTAGTGGTTGATGAGCAGAAATCAGAGGCCCACAGTATTAATGCTGGAGTCCCCCAGGGGTCCATCCTGGGCCCAACTCTCTTCCTGACCTACATCAATGATCTCCCAAAACACATACTTAAATCATTCGTTGACATCTATGCTGATGACACGACCATGTATGGCAACACATCAAAGGCCGTAAATGACAAAGTTCTCTCTAATTCTCTCTCCTCTGATCTTGAGCGCGTGGTACAATGGGGGAAGAGGTGGCTGGTCACTTTTAATGCATCCAAAACCAAGCTTCTATCTTTACATCATCAACGCTCTGATCTCCATCTGGCATCAATTGAAATGAATAGATCTCGTCTTGGGGAGGCTCCATGTTTTGACAAGCTTCTGGGTTTGATCTTTACTCCTGATCTGAAATGGAACACGTACATCAAATCTGTTGCCAGGGACGCTGGGAAATTGTGGGATCCTTCTACCGCTCCAGAAGATATCTCACTACTGATGCAATTATCTATCTGTATAAAAGCCAAGTACGTCCAAGGATGGAGTACTGCTGACACATCTGGGCAGGAGCTGCTAAAAACAGCCTATGCTGCCTTGACAGAGTACAAAATAGACTTCGTGGTTTAGTCGGGGATGCCCTTTTCTCTTCCCTGCAATCTCTCTCCCACAGAAGAGACGTTGCGTATCTGTCTTTGTTTTATCGTTATTTCCATTGCAGGTGCTCGTCTGAGCTCCAATCCCTCGTCCCCCCTCGCCAATCTTTCACGAGAAACACCCGTCTGGCTGAAACTAATGTCAATAATTTTCCCCACTCTTTATTTGTGCCTAAATCCAAACGTAGATTCCATGAGCAAAGCACGCCAGTGGAACTCTCTGCCGCTTGCCTGTTTCCCACCAGACTACAACTTGGACGTCTTCAAGTCCAACATAAACAAACTCCTGACAAACCGCCCCCTTAAGAAAGACACTCTATCAAAACCCCCAATACTAATGATTACTACAATACTATCTCATTGATTACTGTACACGAAATAACCCTTATCCCTGAGTGGTCTTCGGGCCTTGATAAGTGGTGACCCCCATGTAAAAAAAAAAAAGAATAGACTTCATAGCTTAGTGGGGAATGCCCTTTTCTCTTCCCTGCAGCCTCTTTCTCACAGAAGAGACGTTGCGAGCCTGTCTCTGCTTTATAGTTATTTTTTATGGCAAGTGCTCGTCTGAGCTCCAATCTACGGCCCAGCCTTCGCTGAACATTCAGGAGAGACACGCGTTTGGCTGCAAACACTATCAATAATTTCCTCACTCTTTATCTGTGCCTAAACCTGAACGTAGATTCCATTGTCCTATTGACGACCGTACACTCTTTAACCCTCATCCTCGAGTGGCCTCTGGGCCTTGATAAGTGCGGATTACCTTGTAAAAAAATATGCGAAAAAACTTCACTTCTTCCAGAACATGCAAACTGGATTAGGAAAAAATCATTGTCTCTGTCTTTAAGGGTTTTTCTTTCGCACCGTACCGATTATAATCCTTTAACGTTACATAATCAATATACTTGTGTGTAGCGAATATTGATTTCGATCGATATAATTTCTTTACTTTTTATTTATTTTGATTCGTTTACTTTTTACGAATATTTTCCTCTTTTACATTTTAGGGAATAGTCATTATCGTTTTTGTTTAAAAAGTCACGTTCTAAAAATGTCACTTGATAAATTTAGCCCGAGATTTTTTATATATTTTTAGGCGCAAGATGGTATCTTAGAAGATGGAATTTAATTTTGGTAAATATCCTCTTAGCTATTCACCTTTAGGTCAATAGCTAAAATGATAGCTACGATATTTACCAAAAATAAACTCTTGGTTAAAAAGATTTGGCAAAATCCGTTTTAATGTTTATTTCAATAAATCTGTAAGATATATTTACGATACTTTGGCTGACTTGCCCAGTTGCCCGAAGCATAATAGAAACAGTTTGCTCAAATGACAGACCGAAGTTGCTTTCCCATTAAATCAAAAGCAGCAGCAGCAAGTAGCCGTCCCTTTTGTCGAACGTCATTTAGTCCCATATAAATGTTGAAGATGCAGTTATACATGTAGAAATTTCCAGACACGGACAGGAGAAATAGTCACACATTTTTACTAATGTAAATATTTTCAAATAATATTTGTAATTAAATAAATCACATTTTTTTCAACAGGGCAGTAACACCTCTCTACGCCCGAAGGCTATTCGGGGATATAGTTTACAGAGTGGTCAGTGGGCACCGGTACGACAGCGTAGAAATCATTAGCGGTGAAAATCCGGCATGATTTGATTATTTAAGGGAACTTGTTTATGATTGACTTGACGACAACCATGTTGTAGTCAGACGGAAAGTAGGTAAGCAGAACAGGGTTCCAGGAGCAGGATGCTCTAGTAAAGAAGCCTTGTTGATAGAATCTGCGTTTAGATTTACACGCAGTAAAGAGTGGCAAAATCTCTTCATATTTATTGGAGCTAGTCCAGTGTTGTTTATGAAAGTTTGACAATGAAGAAACATAGATTAGAGCTCAGACGAGCAGTTGCCATGAAAATCAGGATAGAATAGAGAGAGGTTCGCAACGTATCTACTGTGGGGAAAAAAGTTGCAGGGAAATGAAGAGTATCACCTACTAGGTTTCGAAGACTGTTTTGAACTCTGTCAAGATAAGAAGTCTTCGAGCGGCTCATGTCCAGATGTGGCAACAGCACTCTATCCTAAGACGTACTTAGCTTTTATACAGGTAGAGGATTTTATACGGTGTGAGATATATACCGGTGTGGTAGAATAATGCAAATCATTTATCCGGTTTGGTACGTTTCGGCGTCGCCATTTTGGCTTGGCAGATCTGGCATAGCCGATTCGGCGTGTCGCCAACTAGGCGTCAAATTAACGCTTCGTCGTTATATTCCAGATATTGTTTATATTTTTTTAAAATTAATTCAGTAAACGAAGATATGTTTTTCTTTGAATGAAATAGAAATAAAAATTATTAAAAGGAAAAATGTCTGAATACGTAATTTAAATACTGCAATTAGGAAAATGTTTTGAAATTTAAACTTTTTAAAGATTTTAATCCATAAAAAATCGTTTAGAAAATAATTAATCAAATAGATTTTGCAAAAACACGATTTTTTTCTTAAAAAGATTTAAAGTTATATTTTCATAGTGTATTTTCTAAATTTATTTTTTTTAAATGATAAATATGCTGACTGGCGTAGTCAACGCCGAATTGTCTCTACGCCGAATCGGCCACGTCGTTGAATCGGCTCAGCCGAATTACCCAAGGCAAAACTGCGACCCCGAATCGGCCACGACGAAAGGTCCAATAACCATCTTTTCGGCAGTCTTAACAATGAATTTAATGTACGTATGTGTTCTCATCACATTTGCATTCTACTCTGCTAAAGTAAACGTCTAATGCTGTAAAACAGATGTTATATTAATAACGTGAAGAACTAGGAAAATTGTTAACAAGTTCAAATTTTCTTTTCTTTATGTAGTAATTTAACAAATGTGGAAAGTGAATTGATTAATAAAGAAAATATACCGTTTTAAAATAAATTCCATTTTTATTTGTTTAGTTTCCTTTTATTTTGCTTGAGTTGGCGATGGGGCACCCTGCTGAATCCCAGATATTCCCACACTGTCGTATACATCCGAGCAAGAATTTTAAAGATTCTGCAATGGTTTTAATCTCTCTTGGACTTGGTTCCCCGGATATATTTTCGAGGTAGTCTTTGAATTTTTTTATCAGTATCATTGTTAACATGATGAAATCTTTCTAAGATTCCAGTGCATCTTTCTTTTTATAAGAGTCGCAGAATTGCTTCATGACATATCTCATAGGCAGGAGAATAGAACTTCCGTCTATAAACTATATAGTTGTAGATTCAATCCCTGTCTAGTGATGGATGCAAATCTAACTGCACTGATGGGGTGTGACACAGCGAAAAAGTACTATATGTGAATGACACTGTATATATATATATATATATATATATATATATATATATATATATATATATTAACAGTTCAGCCCGGCTTTGACCCTTTGTCAGCCAAGTTTCTGGCTGAAAACCAATTAAAAAGATTTTCCCAAATCTCAGTATCACTTATACCAGTACAGGCCAATAAGTCTCCTGTGCGTCATGAGTAAGTTGCTAGAATCTGTGTTAAATACAGAAGTAATCAAACATCTCAACAAAAATAACCTTCTTAGTGACACTCAATATGGTTTCCGTTCTGCTAGATCTACAGCAGATGTCCTTACAGTTATATCGTATAGGATTAGCAAATCTCTCGACGGTGGCAATCTTTCTAGGGCAATTGCTCTTGACATATCTAAAGCCTTTGATAGGGTATGGCATAAAGGTTTACTTCATAAGATCGCTAGCTATGGTATAGCTGGAAAAGTCTTCTCAATTATTAAATCATTTCTTTCTGATAGGTTCATAAGAGTAGTAGTTGAGGGGCAAAAATCAGAAGCTCACAGTATTAATGCCGGTGTCCCTCAGGGATCCATCCTGGGCCCAACTCTTTTCCTGATCTACATTAATGATCTTCCAAATCATATCCTTACATCATTTGTAGACATTTATGCTGACGACACTACCATTTATGGTACCACATCTAAGACAGTAAATGACCAAGTTCTCTCCAATTCTCTCTCTTCTGATCTTGAGCACGTAGTACAATGGGGAAAGGAGTGGCTGGTTACTTTTAATCCATCTAAAACCAAGATTCTATCTTTACATCATCAACATTCTAATCCACATTTGTCATCAATTGAAATGAATGGCTCTCGTCTTCAGGAGGCCTCAAGTTTTGACAAGCTTCTGGGCTTGACCATTACTCCTGATCTTAAATGGAACACATATATCAAATCTGTTGCCAAGGCCGCTGGAAAAATGGTGGGATCTTTCTATCGATCCAGTAGATATCTCACTGCTGATGCTATTCTCTATCTATATAAGAGCCAGGTACGTCCAAGGATGGAATACTGTTGCCACATCTGGGCAGGAGCTGCTAGAAAGGACTTGGCCTGCCTTGATAGAGTTCAAAATAGACTTCGTAGCCTCGTAGAAGATGTCCTTTTCTCCTCCTTGCAACCTCTATCTCACAGAAGAGATGTTGCGAGTTTGTCTCTGATGTATCGTTATTTTCATGGAAAGTGTTCAACTGAGCTTCAATCTATGGTCCCCCCTCGCCAAACTTTCACAAGAAACACTCGTCTAGCTGTAAACACTATCAATAATTTCCCCCACTCTTTATCTGTGCCTAAACCTAAACGTAGATTCACTGAACAAAGCTTCTTTCTTAGAACTGCACACCTGTGGAATTGTCTTCCGTTTTCCTGCTTTCCGGCTGACTACAATATGGTTGTGTTCAAGTCTAAAGTAAATAAGTTCTTGATGAGCCGTTCCATATAAGTTATCAAATTTACCACATTTTCATTACTAATGATTACTATATTGACCAATTTCTACTGTACACTCTTTAACCCTTATCCTTGAGTGGCCTCTGGGCCTTGATAATGTGGTGATGCCTTTGTAAAAAAAAAAATACCAAATCTCGAGTCCGTAAACTGAATATTGACAGAGTAATTTGGTAGGGAATTGTTCACACACAGACAGATACAGAGACAATTTCAGTTTTATCGCTATATAGATATATTCAACCTTCTATCCTAAAAGAATGAATCGATCATTATTAATTATAATTTTTTTTTTTTAGGCATAAGCACTCATAATCTGGACTATATACTATATGCATGGATCCTGTTAGCTGCGGCGTTGTTTGTTAATGGAAATGATTATATATATATATATATATATATATATATATATATATATATATATATATATATATATATATACATATATATATATATATATACTAGAGATGGGACGATTCCCGTATTTTTACCGATTCCAATACAATTACGATTCCGTGTTAAATTCCCGATTCCGATACAATTACAGATTCCGATTCTGATCCTTTCTGAATCTCTAAATATTTAACTATAAAGTTGTTATTTTTCAAGATTACCGTAAAAACACATGTTAAATCTGCAGATATTTTCATAAAGTTTAAGGATACATTTGTGAGGGATGATCTATCGATTTTAGTTTTTCTAATAGGTTAAAATCAACAGATATTCACTATTTTAGTATTAATATCAGCGGTAGACTATTTTTCTTTTAAGAAAATCAAATTAAAAAAACAATTGAACGAATCGTTGTTGGCATCGGAAAATACGCACAAATCTTTTCGATTCCGATACCCCCAAAATATTTAGATTCCGATTCAGATTAATCGATCGAACACTAATATATATATATATATATATATATATATATATATATATTATTTTTATAGTTGTTTACTGAGTAATAATTTGTGCACAGCCTCACAATTGAAAAAAGGTATTTGCATTGAATTAAATTAACAGTTATTATGCATAATTTACGTAATAAACTTTTTATTATTTAAATTTTTTATGAAGACACTTTGAAATAAACTGAAATTTTAGGCATTTCACAAATTATGTAGTGGATTCTGCCTATTATATTTTGATTTTAATGGTCCTTAGTTTATATAAAAGTCGTGTAATAGTATTCTGTTCTTAGAATAATGTTACCTCCCTTGGTATAGATATTTTCGTTAGTTATATAATAGTTAGTAATAAATATTGATAATGTTGATATGATATAAGCCATGTCTCAAGTTATGCATATCCTTTTAATGGATTTTCATATTTAGAAAAGTATTTTTGTATATGGACTATCTGATAACTATGTCTGGCCAATGATATCAATTCTACCGCAAATAAAAAATGCAGACATGTCGAAAGACCGCTTATAGTTTGAAAAAAAAAAAGATTCTTTTTACTCGTTTTAGAATTTGGTTGTTGTTTTTTTTTTTTCTGGTTGGATTCAAAATGATGAGAAATAATGTTAGACAAGCTGTCTCGCTAAACACATTTTCTATCTCGGAATATTTTTTGCTCGATTAATTTCCTCTAACATTTATCCGAACCAAGCGTATATTTCTTTTCATATTCGTTTAAATAGAACATATCGCTATTCCTCTTGTTGTGTCTTTTGTTCTTCTTGTTTACAACTCCGTTTGCATTTATAAGAACATTGTGAAAATGACAGACAGACAGACACAGAGACAGTCAAGATATATATATATATATATATATATATATATATATATATATATATATATATATATATATATATATATATATGAAATTTATTACTGTGAGTCCAGAATGAGTTTACATATTGTTTCAGCTAGGGGGAAATCCTCAAAAAGAAGAGGAAATATCCGACTAGCTTCGTCAGAATTCATAGAAGGATTGAGTTATAATACCAAATAAGAATGGAAAAATTGTAGCAGATGAAGGGCAGTTAGATAAGAAGGTGCGGAAGGGAGAGGACGTTGGAATTTAAAGTAGTAGGAGTGTATATAATAAGAGGGGGTTATTATTTAATATTAATTATGTGTTAATGCTTATATACGTAAACTATGTAATATGTAAACTCATTCTGGACTCACAGTAATAAATTTCCTATATACTGCTCTGGCTATACATTGAGCACTCTAGTCTGGTTTTGTCTCCAATGATATATATATATATATATATATATATATATATATATATATATATATATATAAAGAGAGAGAGAAAAAAGCCACTTTTCGCGTGTGTCTCTGTGGTGAGTCCGTTACCTTATGACTCCGAAATGGCTGCGCCGTTTTTCTGACATTTCGCACAAAAGTACTTCACATGTCTGGGAGCAAGCCGGAATAAATTTTGCATCGCCCTCGATTAGCATCGACAGTTAGTATTCGGAAAAATCTGATTAAAGAAGGAGGAATACTATTTTACTAAAGTTAACACGCTAATCTAGGCTAACATCAGTAGTGCATTTGAGAAAATTAAGAATGCATAGCAGAATGCCGCGGCGTATTAAATCAATATTAAGTGCGCTGATAAAACAGCGACGCGCCTGAAATAAATGTTTCTGTTTTGAGCACAATTGAACCATGATGCTTGACATTTGTATTTTAAAATTCAATTCAATTGATTATGTGAAATAATTTTATGAAATCCACAGTATATTCTCTAGCGTACAATGTAAACCATAATGTATTGTGGACAAAGTCAGTGGGGAAGGCATGTAAAGCTTCCTCTAAATGATGTTCGGTCCGTCATCGACTAGAGGAGGTAATCAACTTATTTGATTGAAAAATTGGCGACTTCAACGACTTGAATGATAACGCAAATATTTGAAGTGTGGAACATCCCCTGGTGCTCAGTTACTACATGGGAACGTCCTGTTTCGGTGCTAATATATATTTATTTATATATATATATAAATTCGTATTTCTGTCTGTTTTTTTTTGTTCACAATTTGATTAGTATACATAAAATCGTTCCTGACTTTAATATTTCATTTATTTCTATATATATTATGCTTCTCGAAAGATATACAATTAAGAGATCACCTCATTTGCATATTACATTAAGAAGAATCGATGTTACTAAATAACGGTATCTTAGTTAATGTTTCAAGCGAGAAACTTCTTTTAAGTGTTCTATTTAAAATTGTTATTTTATAAACTTTATACAACAATTATATTGATAATATATTTAATTTAATGTATTTGGAATCATTATTTCCAACATGAAATTTAAAATCAATATTTAGAGTTATTTGCCCCGAGAAACTTCGAAACATAAAAAAACTCTCACCAAATAAAATAATTTGGTAATTTCAAGAAGTTTCTGGCTGGAAAAGTAATATTGTGTAGACGGGAAAATGTTTGGCTTTTATTGTTTTTTAAATATTCAAACATAAAAATTATGAAAAACCTAAAAAGATTTCATTTGTTTGTTTTTTATTATTCTTTAAACGACTATACAGAATCGGTAAATGTTTACCGTGTGACCCAGCGTCATTTAACACCTAAAAAAATGAAGATCTACTGTCCCCTCTACATGCCACAATTTACATTTTTTTCACGTTAATCTCATCGATTACAAAATGAACTTTCTGATTAAAAAGGGTATTTTTACGATATGACTCAGTGTCGTTTAACACCTAAAAAATAATGAAGATCTACTTTTTTGGCATAATACGTTTAAACAGCCTTTGTGAATTATATGAGAGAAGAAATTTTGAAAATAAAAATTAAAATTTTAGAGTGGGGAATAATTTTCTATATAAATTTTGACGTAAAATGAGCACCCACTTTTTAGCCCCCAAGCGGCCAACGAGACACGTTACTTCTAGCATTTTTCAGGTTTGGCGATTAAAGAGGGAGGGAAAAATATGACAAATACAATTTGATTTTTGGTGGTGGGGCGGGAATTACTTTGAAACATAAAATAGCGATAAATTTAATTATTTTTTATAAGACCAGTCTGCACTTTCACCTAACAATTTCATAAATAAAACAAACCTCATAAAAAGGACAAATTCAATTTCGGGGGAGGGGTTGATTAGAAACATAAAATGACGAGAATTTTGATTTAATTGTTCTTTGAATTAATTTTTGGTAGATCTATATTTTTTAAGGGTTAAACGATGCTGGGTCAGTTTGAATTCGAACACACACTTTTATAACAACACTGTTCCCCATAAAAAAGAAATCACCCCCCCTTAAAAAAGGAAAATCGAAAATTCCCTTTATTAAAAAAAAGGCCATTGAAAAAGATTCCTTACAAAAAATAAAAAAACAAAAGCAGGCGTTAATGTTTATAAACGTTATTTATTTTAGCTTCACAAAATTGTGAGTTTTCTTAGAAAAGTGTGGAACACAGGTGCCAAGTAAGCTTTTTTCCCTTCATTCGCGGCTCAGGTTCGAGCCTTCCTACTTTTTGCGATCGCACAGGCATTCACTGCTATTTTTTAAAACAAAAGTTGTAACTATTTATTTTTAATTATTTATTTTTTGTGTTTTTTTTTTAGTGCTCAATATCCGGAGAATACTTTCTTCTCTTTGTATTCCTTCTGCCGAAATATCTGTTCGGGGCGGTATCACGTACTTCTTTTTTTTTGGGGGGGGGGGCTACGCAATTACATTTACATGCTTTTATCCGTTCTTTTGTGTATGAAATTGTTGCATTGGTACCCATGCTAATATATATATATATATATATATATATATATATATATATATATATATAAAGCTGGACGTCTGTGTGTGTGTATGCCTGGTCACTAATAGGCTCCTATATGGTTGACTATTATAGAAAACTGATTACATATAATGATAGAAGATTTATCGAGACACAGAAATGGGTATTTTGATCTGGCAGAACGGTGGTCCATTAAGATTGTAGTGTCTGCGTTCGCGCCTGGCCCCCAATATATGGAAATAAAACATTTAAAAATTTAAAAAAAAACTTTTACAAGGGTTTCTGATATAGATCTACATAAGAATACTTTGATAAGTATTATAGATCCACAGAATTTTCTGATAAATGTTTCAGTGTGAACAGGTATGGTCTAATAAATTATGGGGTTTATCTATTTTATTTTTACTTTCATCATATTTTGCTTTGGTTTTAATACCCTCAAATTCGAGGTTATCTCTTTACAACCCTTCCTTTTCATAACCTATCATAGTTTCATAAATCAGAGTCCATTTTCTGTAGGCTGTTTTTTGACCCATTCAACGACGGGTACTTTGCTAGTATATATATATATATATATATATATATATATATATATATATATATATATATATACATATATATATATATACATGTGTGTGTGTGCGATTAAGTTCAGATATATTTACACTAACTTGAACTAAAACCAATTTTTTTTTCGGAAGTTATCAATATGTGTGTAAGGCTTCTATATAAATTAAATTATATTGTAAAAAGTTTACGCTGATCGATCAACCTTTCATGTTCTTTATAACTTCAATAAAACTTTCTAATCTCAAAATAAGATATAATCTTTTCATCTTATTTTAGACTACAAAGTTCCATTGAGGCTTGACGAAGCATGAAACTGCTGAAATGTCGATCACTCTATATAGACTCCTTACAATGTTTATGTAATTCTCTCTCTCTTTCTATATATATATATATATATATATATATATAATGTATTTATAGTCATCGACATACAGTCCTGTTTCGTTGTATCACAACTCATCAGTGCCGCTAGACTAGCACCTATCCGAAGCTGAGGATCGAACCTAGAACCGTCGTGATGACAGTCGGAAGTTCTACCCCTTCACCACGGAAGCGGTGCCCTCAACTAATCTGTCCGAATGTCTATTTAAATAAACACACGTCCGCTACTTGTAAAGTGCCCAAACGATTATTTGTAAACAAACCGCGAGCTTCGCATTTTTCAGCCAAATTAATTAGTATATATATATATATATATATATATATATATATATATATATATATATATATATATATATATACTATTTGGATTCCCGAAATTCCCCCCTGGACCAAATTGGCGTAGGTTTTCAACAACAGATGTCACATACAAAGTTATTTTTTCTAAACTATTATACATCATCTTATGTAACTTTAGAACGCCGTTGTCCACATGTATTCGTAATAATAAAATCCTACATTGCATCCTAGGAGAAGCATCATCACGATCGCTTACATCTTAAGAGGACATAGTTCTTCTTTTTTCCTCTCTTTCTACAGTCATTATCCCGCCCTCAGCCTACACCCGGAAGATATATACACATTATAACTATTTTTCTAGACAACCTTATTTACTGGATCATAAACTCATATACAAACTATTGACTTTCCTTTTCCCGTTACAAAAAATAATTTCTACCTTTTTACAGTTCAGGCATTTTTCGGTAGATGCGATTTCACAAATTACTTAATCGGGAATACACATCTTATTAAATAAACGAACACGCTAGACATTTACAAACACGGTCTCTCTCTCTCTGGCTCTCTCTCTTTCTCTGCGCTCCAATTGTTTTAACCTATAACAAGCCTATTTTCTTTTTGTTTTATTTTTAATATTTAAAATATATGACTACATTAACTATATTAATGTTAATGATAATTATTTCTTCCACAAAATAAAGTACGCATGATATTCGAGGCTTGATATAATAGCGAGTGAGCGAGCGACAGATTATGTAGACGGAAAGAAAGAAAGAGAGAGAGAATAACGTTGTAATTATCGTATCCGTGCGAGCAAGCGAGCAAGAAATTATGGAAGTAAATATACACGGACAGAGACAGAGAGAGCACCATTTAATTATGTTAATTACGTCAGCACGATATTCAAGGTGTTCCATAACAGCGGGCACAGAGTGGTGTAAACAAATATACACGGAGAGAAATAGAGAGAGATAGAGTCATAGAGAGGGGGAGAGGGGATAGGGAGAAGCGTCGTAATTATCGCAGCCGTGCTAGCGAGCGAGAGACTATGAAAAAAATATACGCGGACAGACAGAGAAAGAGAGAGACAGAGAGAAGGAGAGCGAGAGAAAGTGAGATAGAAAAAGAGAGAGATGAGCGTCGTCATCATCGAAGCCATGCTAAAGTAAAAAAAAAAACGTAAAATAAACCTATTCTTTTGTTTATAATATATAATAGTTCGTTAGAACTTATTTTATTTGATTCTCCAATTCATTTACGTTTCGCGATACGCACGTTTTAAAGGCGCTATTTCGACGGGACGTAACGTCCTAAATTTGCCGTGGACCAGTCAACAAAATATTTTTTTTTTCGACCTCCTTTTCCTCTTAGCGTAACAGATTCGAGCCAGGCTACTGCGGCTATTTTTTTTTTCTTTTCGCTCGCACGGATTATCGCTGTTTTTATTTTTATTTTTAAGGGGGTTGCTTTATTTTGGGGGCACAATCAAGTGTAATTAATCATATTAACTGTTTTATTTTTATTTTTAAACGCAAATAAATCACAAAATTAAATAATTTTCTTTTTGCCTAATTTCCCCAATTTTATTTCCTTTTAGCTATATAGATTGAAAAATGTGTTTCCGTTGTCTAAAATTACAATTTATAAACATTTTCATTGTTTCAAATTAAAAAGTGCTGCATTTACATTGTTGAAAATAAAAAGTGTTCCATTTATATTGTTTATATTATAAACAAAACTCTGTACAAATGTATTTTTAAATTGTAATATATATATATATATATATATATATATATATATATATATATATTACAATTTAAAACTGTTTTCATTGTCTCAAATTATAAAGTGTTCCATATATATTGTTTATATTATAAACAAAATTCTGTACAAATGTATTTTTAAATTGTAATATATATATATATATATTACAATTTAAAACTTTTTTTATTGTATCAAATTATAAAGTGTTCCATTTATATTGTTTATATTATAAACAAAATTCTGTACAAATGTATTTTTAAATTGTAATATATATATATATATATATATATAACAATTTAAAACTGTTTTTATTGTATCAAATTATAAAGTGTTCCATTTATATTGTTTATATTATAAACAAAATTCTGTGTCTGAACACGTTTAACAATATTTGCAGATACTGCTTGGAGATACTTACTGATACTCCTGATAGCGTTGGTAACGTTCTCCTTTAGTTACTGTAGATTATAGGACTATTTGCATAAACGTTTTTATTTAAAGTCCCCAAAAGATAAAAATCACATGATGATAATTCCGGGAAATATGGTAGCCTTAACACTGCGCTTATTTGGCTCTCTTCTGTTAACATGTCATGAACTCGTGTCAGTGATCTGTGAGACGTGTGGCATGTAGCGCCATCTTGTTGGAAAAAGAATTGAATTTTGACTTGTGGTGTCAGTTGGTCGGTAAAAGAAATATTAGATTGATCAGGCTATTTTTAAGTGTAATAGAGAGTAATAAATATTGATAATGTCCAGTTGTAATAATTCATGTGCCCAGCTATACATAATGGATATTCCTTTTTTTTTAACAGTTGTATTACTTAGGGAAAACTTTCAAAACTAGATCCGGCTAAAGATACCTGTTTATATCGAACGATACAAAAGAATAAAAAAAAAAGCAAACATGTGGAAAGACCGCTCATGAATTATGAAAACACTGAGATTTATTATTGTTGTTTTAGTGTTTTATGTTCTGTTTTTTTTCTAAATGATGAAAAGTAATAGTAGACATGCTGTCTCGCCAAACACATTTTCTATCTCGGATTTTTTAAAATATCTTTTTGTTCGATTAATTTCCGCCGACATTTATTCGTACCTAGCATACCTTCCTTCTTGTCCACGTTCTAGTAAAATATACCCAGCTTTATTTTTCTCATTTTTATAGCCCTTGTTCTTTTTCCTCTATCTCCGTTTCGCATTTATGAGAACATCTTCCAAAAGAGAAAAGACATGCCTGAAAACGAAGAAGAGAGAACAAAGTACAACGGCTTTTTCGGAAAGAAAACGTATAGGTATCACCGGTCTATCCGTATAGATAGTTGGAGCCGAACCCTTCAGCTGAGTGGCGTGTCTTTTTCACATTAGATTTTCGCTAAAAGTCGCTTTCTATTGTTATCACGTAAAGTGCGCATCGATGCTAGTATTTCGGGCGCTTCCATATTTTCTATTCCGGCAACAACGCAAGAAATAAAACATGAAATATTTCTTTTTTTATGTTCTTGTTTTTGTAAATACCGGGACACACACCTGCTCATTCTTTAGTCATATGCAAACAGAGAATGACGAAAACTCACATGAATGTAAGGAGAAAATAGGTTTAGCTATTATTAAACTCCGTGTGCTTTTCTCATATATATATATATATATATATATATATATATATATATATATATATATATATATAGAGAGAGAGAGAGAGAGAGAGTGTTTGTGTGTCCATGAGTTTTTCTTATTTACACACACACGCACACATACACATATATATATTATATATATATATATATATATATATATATATATATAGAGAGAGAGAGAGAGAGAGAGAGAGATACATAGATAGATATATGTATGTGTGTATATATATATATATATATATATATATATATATATATATATATATGTATATATATGCATGTATGGCATAATAACGTTGACACACCGGTTCCCGTCGGATCATCGCAGTAAAGCAACGTTGAGCCTGGCAAGTACATGATGGGTGACCATTTGGGAATTCTAGGCACTGTATGTGCTTTCCATTTATCTCGGCATTGTTTCCAGCCGCCCTGAACCTCCATTTGCCACTGGTATTCAACAATGTCGACTCAGGAGAGGTGTGGTTGTTAATTGCGCAACTCTTACCACAAATATTCACGCGCAGGCACCCTTACGTGTGTATCCATAGTCTATCAAGTCTGAAGGAAGCCTTATATATATGCGTAAATATACACACATATGTATGCATACATTCACATATATATATATATATATATATATATATATATATGTGTGTGTGTGTGTGTGTATGTGTGTGTATGCATATTATTATTAATTAAATATTCATATTAAAAGTAAATACGTCAGTAATTTAAATTATTACATTAACCCAATTGAAATGAATGTTTCTTGTATTGGGGAGGCTCAATGTCTTGAAAAGCTTCGGGAACTTGCCTTTACTCTTGATTGGAAATAGAACCAAATATCAACTTTGTTGCCAAAATCGCTAGAAAAATGGCTGGATCACTATTGCTCCAGTAGGAATCTCGCGACCAATGTAATCGTCAAACTAAATAAACGTCATAAAATATAAGTACACTTGCCATATCTTAGCAGAACATGCTCGGCGCAACCAATCCTGCTTAGTACAAGTACAAAACCGGATTCGAAACCTAGAAAGTGACGCCCTTTATCTCCCCTGCAAAGTATTTCCCACAAAAGAGACGTCGAATACCTTCCTCTCGTCTATCCTTATTTTTATTCAAGTGTTTGACTGAATTCAAATCCTCTCTTTTCCAAACTTTCATAAAAAAACTCGACTATTTACAACAGTTATATATGATTTCCAAACTTCACTATATATTCCTAACTTTAAACGCAGATTCTATGATCAAAGCGTATTTTCAAGAACTTCCCGCCTGTGGAACACTGGTCCGCTTACCCACTTCATGATGCGACATGAGAATCTTCAAATAACCTGTAAGCAAGTTCTTCTTCAGCAGTACCCATGAATAATTAAAAGAAATTACCATATTTACATCATTATCGATTACTACCCTGCAACCTTCTATTTATTAACCCTTATCCTCGAGTGGCCTTCGGACCTTGATAAATGGTGATTTCCAAATAAATTAAATATAGAAGAAAAACAAGCCTGTATCATTTTATGTAGACTGGAGCTTTTTTTAAATAATTTATAGCGACTCATTTAGACTGAAGAAACCGTTATACTTAATATTTAGTTTAAGGGCTTTTCTTAGAAAAAGTACGTGTTGACTAACTAAGAGCAAGTTAATTATATATATATATATATATATATATATATATATATATATATATATATATATATATATATATGTGTGTGTGTGTGTGTATATATATATATATATGTGTGTGTGTGTGTATATGTACTTAATTTGCTCACATAAAATTAATATACGAAAGTATAAATTTATGCGTAAACTTTACGTATTTACTTAAAAAGTGCTCAATAGGTAGGTAGAGCTAGTTAGTAATTTATAAAATGTATATGGTGATTAAGCTACACTGAATATTCCGTGTTTCATCCACTCTAGGACTCTTCAGGCTTATTATAAGCTACACTGAATATTCCGCGTTTCATCCACTCTAGGAATCTTCGTGCTTATTATAAGCTACACTGAATATTCCCTGTTTCATCCACTCTAGGACTCTTCAGGCTTATTATAAGCCTGAAGAGTCCGAAAGTGGATGAAACGCTGAATATTCAGTGTAGCTTAACTGCCATATATATTTTATAACTTACTATATATATATATATATATATATATATATATATAATATATATATATATATATAAAGCTGAATGTGTGTGTGTGTGTCTGGTCACGAATAGGCTCCTATATGGTTGACTATTTTTACAACTAATTACATATAATGATAGAAGATGTATCGACACACAGGAATGGGTATGTTTTATATGGCAGGACAGTGGTTCATTAAAATTGTGGGGTCTGCGTTCACGCCTGGCCCCCAAAGTATGGAAATAAAACATTTAAAAATGAAAAAAAAACGTATACAAGGGTTTTTGATATAGATGTACATAAGAATACTTTGATAAGTATGTTTCAACTTAAATAGGCATGGTATAATAAAATTGTGGGGTCTGCGTTCGCCCCTTACCTCCATAGAATGGAAATAGGCACAAACTTTAATAAAGAATTTCATATCTATCTGCGTAAGTATACTTTGATAATTATGTTTCAGTTTGAAGAAATATGGTATAATAAAATTATGGGATGTTCGTTCGCACCTGACCTCCATAGAATGAAAATATGTCACAAAATTTAACAAGGTTTTTTTAATATAGATCCACAGAATATTGTGATAAGTGTTTCAGTGTGAACAGGTATGGTATAATAAATTATGGGGCTTATCTATTTTATTTTTACTTTCATCATATTTTGCTTTGGTTTTGATACCCTCAAATTCAACCCAAATTTATAACCCTTCCTTTTCATAATCTATCATACTTTCATACATCAGCGTCCATTTTCTGTAGGCTGTTTTGAACCCAGTCAACGACGGGTATTTTTGCTAGTATATATATATATATATATATATATATATATATATATATATATATATATATATATATATATATATATATAATCCACATACGATGTTACATTGTAAAACGGGTCTGTCCCCTTTTTTATGTAAGTAAAAATAGAGAGATTTAGTTAAATGAAAATGAAATAGAATAGACGAAATTCGAACCTCGTAATTTAGGTTTAGAAATAGATTACAATAGAGAATAAAAAAATGGAATGTAAAAACAAACCATTGTTTAGCTTAGAGATAAAATAGTTTTAAGAAAAGAAATGTTAATTTGTCAATTCTGTTATGAAATTGAATTGAGGAATGCAACTATAGGATAATTTAATAAACATGTTTTTAACATATTGGAAATATAGGTTACTGGAAATATAAATAAAGGAAAATGTTTTTGACACGCATTTCAGAACACGTGAAAGACGACACATGTTTTTACATGGGTATGACGTCATGGAAAATGGGAAGTTCTCGATATAGTTAGAAACTTGAGAGTTAAGCAGGAGAGTCTGAGAGTCTGAGGACGACAGACGACAGTCTGGAGTCCAGAGATGAACAGTCGAACGTCTGGAAGCGAGACGGTCACCTTTGAAACATAGAATGTAAAACTTTGAATTCCTGACTAAGAAAACCACCGACCGGTCCATGGAAATAAACACATCCTGTGTTTTTATAAACGTCGTCTTTGTGTTGTAATTCTACCAAAAGGTAGTGAAATTGTCATTATATGTTTTATATATCCTGTGTTTTAAAATGTCTTCACATACACAATGTCTCTACATCTCATATCTACAATGTGAACACTAAGACTATCTCAACACTCTCTCCTCACTCTAAGATCTGCTACTACACTTCTAAGTATGAACATTTTATCTATATGAATCTCTTCTTAACACGAACACAGAATGCAACATCTCTCTTAATAAGACTCTCTAAGACTTACTTTTAATAAAACTTCATAATAACGAACAATAACAACAATAATAATAATAATAATGAAATCCCTATATAACAACAGTACTGTTTCGTTGTATCACAACTAATCAGTGCGGCTCGACAAAAACCTTTCCCCAGCCGTGGATCGAACCTACAACTGTCACATTGACAGTCGACAGCTCTGGCCATCGGGCTACGAATTAGTCCCGTAAATATTTCCCCTCGAATGTGTATTAAATCCACGCTCGCTCATCACAGAAAGTGCTCAAACCATCATTTGTTTACAAACAAATAAATAGTGGCTTCGCTTAATTCCTTAAATACGCGTCGGGTTAAAATATATTTACAAAGTGCTCCTCACAAAGAGAGAGGCTTTAATCTTTCATCCACATACAGTACTATCACTAACAGGACACGTTAACCAGCGGTGCCCAGTAAAAGCCTGCCCCCACCCTCACAAGAAAGAAACTACGCTTTTTGTTGGGGGCCACTGACATCCCTGAACAATTGCGGACACTGGCGGCCGTGGCCGAAATGAAATAATCGGGGAGTTCACTGGCGATTTCTGATGGGTTTGGACAATGACATACATTTACTGTTTGAATTTAAAAAAGCAATTAAGAGAATGTGTAAATCAGTATGAATCAATAAAAGTACGAGAAATGGCCCATTAGAATAATAAAGGATATTAAAAAGTCTTTTAGAGGTTAGGGATTCTCACTGTATATGGACTGTTTAAAGTGATCGAAATCGGTGGTAGCAGTCCTAGCTGTTTCCGTTTGTTGTCCTTCCTCTTCTTTTAACCAATAGTATTAAAGTAAATTTCAGTGTTTGTCGTCTTTTTTAAAGTGTACACTAAAACAATTACAACTTTCATTGCTTCACTTATTTGAGTTTTGTCATGTTAAGAACCGCGTTTAGAATAGGCATCTCAAACTCCTCATGTTATTAACGACTTCCGAAATAGCCATTCAAAACTCCCTATCTTAATAACGGCGTTCACATACCCAAAATTCCTATGCAAAGAAGACCCAAAATCCCTATGTAAAGATCGGGTTTTTGAGTAGGCGACCATTTTCGGGAAGAATGTAAAAAATAATTTCCCATAACTTTAA
This sequence comes from Euprymna scolopes, assembly GCF_053919585.1. Classification (NCBI taxonomy): domain Eukaryota; kingdom Metazoa; phylum Mollusca; class Cephalopoda; order Sepiida; family Sepiolidae; genus Euprymna; species Euprymna scolopes. Next base: position 21,382,363 of record NC_136506.1, read on the forward strand.
CCACGATAATCGTTGTCAGTATAACCACCCAAAAATGTTGATAAAATTGTGGAGTGGCAGTCTCAGTAGGTGAGAAGTAGATTTGGTTATTGTACGTGCGTACAGGCCTAGCAGCAAGGTAATTACAGTGCATAAACATGTCTTATATCTCTATAAGTAATTATCTCCGCAAAATTTAAATGAGATTTTTTAATCCTCATAGTTGACAACCTTTAAAGTAGTCATTCTCTAAAAAAATGTGGAGGTGGACCTTATGTACGGATTAACCTCACCCCCAAAACAGTTAATGCGTGCGCAAACTCGAGAATCAACCCAGAAAATATTTTAAATAAAATACTCCGCCAAAAATGAGTTATTCAAATCCAAATTAATACAAAATAACCTGACGTCACAAATTGATAAAAGTTCCATTATCGTATTTTCCTCGAACATTCCCTATCGAGTTAGATAAAGCACAAAATAAGAGCATTGTTGAATTAAAAGAAATAAATAAAAATACAGAACCCAAGATGTCAAACCCGCTATCCCCCAACCTCCAACACCTCCTTTAAGTACCCGGCATTAAATCAGTTAAGTCGGCTAGTATTTCCTTCTTCTTCGATATGAACTCAGAAAGGCAGGGTCAAACTCTTCCACCAAAAGCTAAGCTAAGCAATTTTTCTATCTTTTTTTTTTTTTTTTTACAAGGTGGTCACCACTTATCAAGGCCCGGAAGCCACTCAGGGATAAGGGTTATTGTAAGTACAGTACGTTAGTGTGGAGATTTAAAGTGTCTACTTAAGGGGGCAGTTCATCAGGAATTTGTTCACGTTGGACTTGAAGACATCCAAGTTGTAGTCAGGAGGGAAGCAGGCAGACGGAACAGAGTTCCATAGGCGTGCAGTTCTAAGAAATAAGCTTTGTTCATGGAATCTACTATTCATGGAATTACTATATATTTCTCAATAATGTCCTTTTCTTCTGGGGTGCAAGTTCCGTTATAGGAGCATGGATTTAATTTGAATAAAATGATGCATATTTTATTTTATTCAAATTAAATCAACGCTTCTATAATGGAACTCTCACTCGACGTTAATCTTGCATAGCCCACGCTCTGTTCCCAGCATTTCAAAATAAACCGCTGAGAGACAACGCGGATTTTTACTAACTGATTTTTCTTTCTCCAACCTTACAACACGGCAAGGAAGAAGAAAAACAAAGAAAAAGAAAGAAAACAAAATACTGACTTTTTAAATCCACTTGTCTTGATATCGCAAACATTTGTGTATTGCAAACATTTTTTCAGCTCTGACTTAAGCTCTAAACATTTTAACTGTACTTATCTTGTAATTTTAAAAAATTTTTTTTTTTTTTTGTCAAATATACTATTACTAACCAATATGGTTTCCTTATATTTATTATATTTAAAATTGAATAAAATAGAATAAAAATAATTTTACCTATCTGATTAATTCATACATTAACGGGAGGAGCCCAGCTTTATTGAGTCGTAAAATGCACTTAACTTTATTTAATGCATGCAAATTTACTTATCATTACAGGGGCAATTATGTATTAAATGTTATATTGTATGGTAGTGATTTCAAAAGTTTTTATTTTTAATGACATGCATGGCGTGAGCTCGAACCGGATTAAAAACTTTTAGCTCCTGAACTTTGTCTCCTACCGATGTATCTATCGGAAGCTAAGTAAGGAAGATTTAATATTAAACGATTTGGGGAAATGAATTGTATTTCGGCATGCGCTAAAAGAATATGTAGGTAAGTGAGATTAACAGTTTATATTTCAACTTGCCGATATATGTCTTTAAGCGTTATTTATCCAAATAAATATTTTGTGCCTAAAAGCCTTCCTTTGAGTATAATTTCTTGTTAATATGCAATGCTAATTTCAGTGTTATGTGACTTGTTTCTCGGTTAAATATTTACACACAGCCACACAGACAGACACACACACGTATATAAAAATAATTTTACTCATCTGATTAATTCATACATTCATACTGCTTTATTTTCATTTTATTCTAATTGTTACAGGTGACTGTGTTTGACATGTTCCACGTGTTATTCAATATTTGTGTCCATATTACGTATAATAATATTTGTTCTTTTTTATTTTGTGAACTAATTCATATTATTTATTTTTCTATGCTCTGGCGAGAATAAAACTTGCCAGCAGAACCAAACCAAAATAAAGTATAATGAAATTGCGACATGGTTTATTAAGTAATTTTTCAATTATTTCTTAAACGTTTAGGGCACTCATTTTATGTTATTTAATTTAAACACATCGCAATTGTTATAGAATAGTGACATTTGATCATATCAGCTGGTGATAGTTATCTTGGCAAAGAAAAGTAAACTAATTGCGTCGACATTTATGAATACATACACAAACTTAACTTTATATAAATAAATATATTGAGAAAGTGAGACCGAAACAGATGTTTAAAATACACAAAGCATTGCCTTTTTTAAGGTTTCATTCGTATATTTAAAATTTCTAAATATATTAGCAATTTCTAACGTATTTTCTGTTTTGGTATTTCCATTTTTTCTGCTAATGTTTATATGATGAAAACAATGAACACATGGTAGCTATCAGTTTATATTCACAAGAATTGTATTCTCGAAAAAAAACATTATTTTCGAAATATTTCTTAAATATCTAGCGTATATATGTGTCTTGTATAGATATATGTATGTATGTATGTTAAAAATGAGAAATTGAAGTCTTATATAATTTTATTTTATCATCAGAACAATAATGAAAAGTAAGGAGAAAATAAATAAAGAATTCGGTCATAGAATTTCGAAACTAAATGCTTCTCATCAGAAGTAGAAGGGACAGAATTATATAATTATAGTTTACTTACTGTTTTGATGATATAATGAAGTTATATGAAACTTTTATTTCTCATCTTTTATTGTAATTTTATTGTTTGTTACTCTTAATAGTGTTGAGCTTTTCTAATCTTGATAAGTTTTGTTTTGTTAAAGAGTAATTATTTGGTATAATTATATATATATATATACATATATATATATATATTTAAGCACGTCTAATGAACACGACAGAGTTATTTTTTCCCGAATTTTCTGGACATCTTTTCTATACTCCGAGCTGTATTTTTATGTCAGCTAGCATATTGTATAAAATGGCGCCCAAAAGTTTTTATCTAACCATGTTCTTCTCAAGCGCTTTCTATCGGTGCGTCCGATTATCATCATGATCATCATTATCATCGCCATGATAATCGGACGAGCCGATAGAAAGCGCTTGAGAAAAATATGGCTGAACAACAATTTTGCCGCCATTTTATACACCATTTCAGCTGATATAAAAAAAAGACTGCTCGGCGAATGGAAAAGATATCTTGATAAATCGGAAAAAGACCAACTTTGTCGTGTTTAATCAGAAGTGATTGAATAATGACTTGCTGCGAATATATATATATATATATATATATATATATATATATATATATATATATATATATATATATTTGTATATTCTGGCAACAAGTCATTATTCAATCACGAATACAAGGTATATATATTTTTATTAAAAATATTAAAAATACCCCCTCTTTTTCACCCGATTTTATTTTGTTTTGTTTTAATTTACTTTGTTTTTCAAGATGAAAATAAGTAACTTCTTTATATTCAAAATATTTTATATATATATATATATATATATATATATATATATATATATATATATATATGTGTGTGTGTGTGTGTAGGCGGACGATTAAAGATATATCTGCCTTACTTAAAAAATACTAGTTTTATTTTTGGTGTCATTTAACCCCAACCCACTCTTTTTGCTGATGGGCATACTTTGTTTTATAAAATCAAATGATAAAATTATTGTTCAAGACGTATTGTCTATCTCAATAAAAAAAAGTCGTTTCCGAAACGATCGGACGGTTTATTGATTTTATTTCTTCTTCCTTTTGAAACCGATTTTTAATTCAAAATAATGAATCATTTTACTCAATATTAAAATAGCTCTAGGATATCTATGCCTATCGAGATTATTATATATCTATATTACAACGAACACTGTTTTCTTTTAATTGTATTAATGCATTTACTAATACATTAAAATAAACTCCGCGCTTTAGACAGTTTGTTCTAATTCCCTTAATATATATATATATATATATATATATATATATATATATATATATATATATACAAAAGGAGAAAAAGATGGGTTGGTATCTTTTTAGGAACAACAGGCGCTGTATGCACTCCCCGCTGCACAAAATAGTTATTTGTTTTGATAATAAGAAAAATAATTCCACGCACAATTCATTATATCATCAGCGATGTTCGTGGTTCTCATCGATAAAGATGGACCAAATCTAATCCATTATACATGGTAAGTATTAACGATCTTCTTTATCACAAATTATTTAAATACTTCTTTTTTATATCATACTTAATTTTTTATCTATTTTTATCTATTGTTGCTTATTCTCTTTTGTTGGTATTGTATTTAAAGTGCTATACACCATATATTATCATCTGATATATTCCTGAAAAAATATATTCGGTGTAAATTAATTCAGATTAAATGAGCATCAACACCCCGAGTAAGTAAACAGTTTTTTTTTTTTTGTCCAAAAGGTATATTGTGACATATCAGTTATTTCAACTCGAATGGTATTTGGAATGTGATACTAATAAAATTTACTTACTCCCCGTTGGTTACCGATTTTTAGCGTCTCTTATAAACTGAGTAATCTATTCTCAGAGGATGGTAAGATCTTCCAATATATCATTATTATTATTATTATTATTATTATTATTATTATTATTATTATTATTATTATTATTATTATTATTATTATTGTTCTATTATTTGTTAATGAATTAATATGAATTTATTTACAAGCAGAGTTTTTTTATTGATATGCATGACTATAGAAGTGTATGTCAATATAAAGAGTTTGAACGCAAAACGCGATAAATCCAATCTATCTATATATCTATAAAAGTGAAAATGTCGTCTGTCTGTCTGTCTGTGTCTGTGTAAATTCCCCTATCAAATAACTCTGTCAATTTTTGGTCTAGAGATTCCAGATGTGGCATAAGGATTATTGAGATTTGGGAAAATCTTTTTAATCGGTTTTTTGCCCGAAATTTGCATGTTAAGGGGTCAGAGTTCAACGATGTGACCTTTGAAGACACTACCAAACTCCTCCGCTAATTTTGGGTCTAAACACTTGAAATTTTAAATGTAGGCTACTTGGAAGTAGATCAAACTTTATAATTTGGTTTAAGCTCAAAAAAAAATGTTAACGGGGGGGGGTTAAAATTGGGGTCACAATCTTAAAAAAAATTGACCTCAACGGTCTCTATCAAATAACTCAGCCAATTTCTTGTGTAAACATTTGAAATTGTACATAAAGGGTATTCAGAGAAAGGGAAGCTTTTTAGTCGGTTTGGGTTGAGAATTTGAGCTGCTAAAGGATCAAAGTTCAAAACATTTGATCTTTGAAGTGTCTTGCAAACTACTTAGCCAATTTTGGGTCTAAACATTTTAAAATGATACATAACGGGCATTAAGACATGTGGCAAGCATTTTAATTAGTTTTGGGGCGAAAATTTTGCTGTCAAAAGTCAAAGTTGAAAAAGTCGACCTTTGACGATTCAACCAAATTCCTCCGTCAAGTTTTTGTCTAAAGAGTTGAAATTTTAATGTACGTAACTTGGACATGTGTAAAACTTTTTTTTAATTGAGACCAAAATAAAATAATGTGAAGGAGTTCAAAATTGGGGTCAAAGTTAAAAAAATGACCTCTGCGGTCTCTAGGAAATTACTCAGACAAATTTTTGTCTAAACATTTGAAATCTTACATGACGTGTATTCACACGTAGGGCAAGTTATGAACAGTACATAGGGCCCTAGCAAAGCCGGGCTGAATAGCTAGTTTATTATAATCGGAACATCAAACACAAAGGGCGTGAATAACTAAAACGTAGGCGCTGACTGAGAGCTTCTTTTAATGGATAACACAGCAGAATTCATGCCAACGTCGTATTCTTTAAACCATTATTTTCTCAGGTTGTCCTTTATTAAAATTTGTCTGGCCTTCTAGATATTGCACAACACATAGTTTCGCTATATCTCACTCCCTATCACAAATAGTTACGTTTCCAACCCGTTTCCCTGACCAGCAAGAACAACACACATCATTTCTAGATCTGTTTCTGACTATAGTTCCCGAGGATTGTATAAGAAATGCTGACAGCCCACTCGGAAACGCTTACCATGCAATGATAATGGTTGAAATCGCCCTAACTCTAGACCCAAAACTGAAGAGCCAGCGCTCAAAACAACGAGATATTATAAAAAGGCTGACTGGGAAGCCATCAGAGATCTTATCAGAGATGCCCCATGGGGAAATGGTTTTTCTGTTCCTGCTGAAAAGTGCGCAAATGAGACCACTGAATGGTTCAAAGCGGCAATTGAAGCACATGTTCCCATGCGGAAATTTTATTGCAAGCCCCACTCTCCCCAATGGTTTACTTCTACTTGCGCAACTGCCATTGCTACAAGGCAGCATGCGTACCGCAGATTTAACCGACATAAGTCCAGTTCAAACTGACAGAAGTACATAGAAGCTAGAAGTAACGTTAAGAAAGAAATAGCGACAGCTAAGAGAGAATTTACTGAAACCACTAAAAAACGCATCGAAGCACAAAAATTAGGAACGCGTGACTTCTGGAAAATCTACAACAGTGTAGTAAATAATGGGCAATCAACAATTCCCCCACTAACCAACAATCATGAGGTTGTTTGCTCAGCAACCGAAAAGGCTAATATGCTTGCCAGTCGGTTTGCCTCAAACTCCACACTTGACCCTTCCAACCAACCACTGCCTGACTTTCCTTTGCGGACAGACGCTACGCTAGACGATCTAAAAATCACCCCTGCTCAGGTACACGCTATCATAAAAAACCTTAACACTTCAAAAGCATGTGGACCTGATCTCATCCCAGCTGTGCTATTAAAAAAGTGTTCAGTCGAAGTAGCTCCAGTTCTCTCTAAACTTTACAACAAATGCCTTAATGAATCTTGCTTTCCGGGCTGTTGGAATACTGCTTCTGTGGTACCAGTATTCAAGAGTTCTGGCGAAAGAACTGGCCCATCAAATTATCGGCCCATTACCCTCTTTCCACTTTTCGCCAAAATATTTGAGACCATAATTAACCATGCTCTAGTCCATCACCTTACAGATGCTAAACTTCTGACTGACCAACAATATGGATTTAGACAAGCCCGTTCCACAGCAGACATCGTCACTGTAATCTCTGAACGTATATACCAGTCACTGGAAAAGCGGGGGAGGGCAGAGCGGTAGATCTAGATATATCTAAGGCTTTTGACAGGGTGAGGGTCTCCTAAGGAAAATTAGATCATACGGTATAACTGGTAGAATACTTAACATAATTAAATCCTTCTTAAATAAAAGAAAAATTCAGGTTGTCCTCGGCGGTCATACATCTAAACAATATGATATAAATGCGAGAGTGCCTCAGGGGTCTATCCTTGGACGTCTATTGTTCCTAATATTTATTAATGACCTCCCGGACAAAATTGCCTCTGAGGTGAGTATATATGCTGATGACACCACACTCTATAAAAGGCATGACAGGAAAACAAATGAACACATATCTAAAGAAATGGCAGAAACACTAGAGAATGACCTCCAATCTGTAGTGGAATGGGGACAAAAATGGATGGTCACATTCAATGCTGCCAAGACTAAACTGGTTTACTTCGATAATTACAGGAAACCTTCTCTGCCACCAACAGCAATGGCCAGTGACTCTTTATCTGAGAGTACATATATCAAACTCCTTTCCCTAACGTTACCAGGAAACATGAGTTAGAACAATTACATTGAAAGCATTGCTAGGGCCGCTGCGAAGAAGGTAGATTCTCTCTGCTGTGCTAGAAAACTACTAACACCCGAAAGTATCCTGTACCTCTATAAAGCCATCATGTATGGAGTATTGCTGTCACATTCTTTCCTGGTGCATCTGCTACTAGTCTCTCCCTCCTAGACAAGGTTCAAAAGAGAGTCGCACATCTGATAGGTCCTGAACTGGCATCTAAACTTCGGCCTCTGTCCCATCGACGAAATGTTGCATCCCTCTGCCTGTTCTACAAGTATTTTAATGGTGAATGCTCTGGCGAACTGCAGACAATTGTGCCCCCACGACGTAAATACCTTCGACAAACCCGACAGCCAGCAAAATCACACTACCACACATTAAGGATCCCTAGATGTAAAAGATCTTTCTACCCCAGTAGTTTCTTCCCCAGAACCGCTAGACTCTGGAAATCTATTCCAGGCCCCTGGTTCCACAACTGTACTGACATGCAGAAGTTCAAGTGTAACGTGAACTGACACCTTACTGCCCAAATCCCAATATAGTACCCCAGCTGTTGATGCCCCTAATATTAACCACCTACACATAGTAGCAATGTGTCTTGTTTGGGGTGAAAATGTGATAAAAAAAATAAATAAATAAAATAAAAAAAAATTCTTCGTAATTTTGAAATTGGAGTTTATCGCGTTTTGCTTGTGGCACACGTTCATGACATGGGTTGGTTTATTATAGTCTCACACCATCAATATCTGAAACAGAGAGATAAAACTTTCAGGTCATGAATGCATAAGCCGAGTCATCATAACAATACAATTGAAGATCCCCTCTGTGTTATTCGGACGGAATAAAAAACATTGGGGTTGCTACTTTTGAAACTTCCCTCGTAAATTAGCGCAAGTGAGACAAAAGTCGATACCAAATTTACGAACTATGGGCGGAGACCGATTACGTTAAAGAGAAAAGGAAACAAGAAAAAACCAACTATGTATAAATAAAAGTACTGCTTTGTTGGTTTTTCTCTTTTTTATTTTTCCATTAAATTCCCAAAGTACGCACTCATAAACATGAAAGCACGTGGTATTTTTCTTTGCTTTTCGCTTACTTACTATTTGCAACTATTAGTTTGAAACGTCTCTAAGAATTGCAATCGACATTTAATATCATATAATTTCTCTTTTTCTTGTGAGTTTTCTTCTTTTTTTTCAATTCTTACTTATTTTCCATTTTTGTTTTCGTCGATCTATTTCAATTGTTGTTTTAAAATTCTCGACCACTGTTTCTCTTTTCTTTCGGCGTTGTGTTTTATTTACTATATCAGTCACTTCATTGGTCGATTTTCTCTTATTTGCATGGGTCTCCCTTGATCTATATGTTAAAATAAAATCCTTTTATTTTAAAGTATTTTTTTCTATCTTATTTTTTTCCTTGATTTTTATCTTTGTTTTTTTAATTTCAGTTTTCTATTTTTTTTATTCAAGTTTTGTTTTAAAACAAAACATTCATGGTTCTGCTTTCTTTTAACGCTGTTACCCTCTTTTTATAAGTTTTTAGTATTGGGTATATCACTCGAGTTAAACAACGTTTAACCTTGTCAGTACTAAATGGGTGACTATTTGGGAATACCAGGCGCTGTATGTGCTCTTTGCTTATCTCGGCATTGTTTCCAGTTGTGCTGGACTTTTCATTGCCACTTGACTAAAAGAGTACCGATTCAGAAGAGGTATGGTAGGTATTGCGCAATCCTTGCCTCACAATGCCACGCGCTGCTGCCCCTACTGGAGGTATCCTTTTTCTTTCGAGGCTGAACGGCGGCATCGAGTATTGTTGGGGGAATTGATCAGAATCCGGAATCGGAAAAATTGGAACATTTTCGAGTATCGAAATCCGAAAAATTAATTCCTATATTCCGATGCCAAAAGCGATTATTTTTAAATGTTTTTCTCAATTGTTTAAATTCGCGAAATATATGCACATATTACATGTTTTTTACGGGGATCCGAAAATAAAAAATATAACTGCATAGAACTGCATAGCTAAATATTTATAAGTATGGAAAGAATCGCATTTATTACCGTTATGCTCTCATCTGAAAGTATTGTGGTAAATATTTTACATTAATCTTTACCGACCTTTTACTGTGCATGGAACATATACCATAATACTAAGTTTGCTGCACGTTATCATAACAAAGGTCCATATGATTGTTCAGTAAGATCGGCTCAGTATTTCCATGAAAATAGTGGAATGAACAGACCACTACGAAATATAATAATATATGAATATTATTCTGAATTACTATAAATAATATATTCATTTATAATAAAAGTATCTATATATGAACAGTTATTATGTATATACACACATATATATACACACATACGCACACATACAGACACACACACACACACACTCACATATATATATATATATATATATATATGTTTTAACCTCATTTTCTACATTATATAAGTTATTCCATTGTTCGGGAAAGTCTCTTAAGATGTTGTGTCGTTACTTTGATTTCTATCTAGTCTGATCTGTAAGCAGCAAAGGTCAACTGTTAGAAATCTGTGTTTTGTACACAATAACCCTCCAGACGTACAAGGTGCCCAGATCAACGGAGACGACTGTCTGACCATTGACTCGATAGATTATTCTCATGGACAATGTACTTCTGTCGGCATATCTGCATTGTATTCTTGTTGTTGTAAATTTCTCTTGGCAGAATTGTCTTTCTCTCTCTCTCTCTCTCTCTCTCTTTCCCTCTTTCTCTCTATTATTATCTCTCTATTATTCTCTCACTCTCTCTCTATATATAAATATATATACATACATATATATACATATATATCTATATACACACATATATATATAAATATATACACATATATATACATATATACATATATACATATATATCTATATACACACACAAACATATATATATACATATATGTACAGCGTGTAGCAAAGAAGTCACACATATTTTTATTAATAAACATAAATTTAGCAAAATAAATTTCTATTTTCCAATATTTTTCATATTTTTTGGTGATGAAAACATTTATAAAGGTTTATTTTCATCTGTCAAAAAAAGTTATCAATTCAATTTTGGACGTCAAAATCCAATAAATATAAAATATTTTAAAATAATTAAGTATAAATCATGGGAGACATTATTTTGGTAAAGTTAAAGGTGAAATTATAGGAATAAAAATGCCGGAAGTTGTATTCTCCACTGTTCAAAAAATTCTAAGAAATTATGAAAAATATGGCACTCTCAGTCATTTAGCAAGGCATAAACAAGAAAATTTCTGCCGAGGAATATTTCTTCATGTAAAGAATTAGCAAAAAACACATAAGATACAATATTTATATATATATATATATATATATATATATATATCATGATTTTCTCGGGGGTACAAAACTCTATTAAGGCAATCATGAAGGGAAGACGTATTCCAAAAAATACCGATGAGAAAAGGAAAATGGATAGCGACTAAAAAATAAAAGTAGGGAAATAGAAAAAAAATCAAAACAAGTCAATTGACATGTTTCGCCCTCCCTCATCAAAATTGGAATCGAGGAATTTTTTTTTTTTTTGTAATTTGTTTTCCTATATGATAAAATCTAAAAAAAAAAAAAAGAGACGGGAGCAAGAACAATCGTATGGGGATAAATTTTAGAGGCTGATCACGTTCAAACCCAATAAGCCGTCCTTTTGCTTACAAAGGGAAGGCTTCCTAAGGCGAACGTGAACCGTCTCCAAGACTTTTAAATGATATACGGAGTGAGCTCGACTCAATACGGAGAAAGAGTCGATGCTGAAGTTCGTTGCACAATCCCGGTATTTAATAAAGTGTTCTGTTATAGCGGATCCATATGTGTTGTTTACAGCGTCGGTAGGTAGGAATGTTCCATTCCTGATTTTTCTCAGTACATGTTGTTGTATGCGACTTACCAATTTTAAAGATGTTCGACCTACGTAGTCGGTACCGCAACCACATTTAAATGAATAAATAACATTACTAATATGATGAGGGTAGAACATCTTTTTTATTGGAAGCTATTAATGGTTTTGTATTATATACAACAGGAAAATTTGACGCAAAATAACATCCTTCAACAGTTGAACTAATTTGCTTGGTGAATTGTTAACTTACTTTCCCCAACCACGGCAATCGAATATAAACCGGACATTTATCCACCATATTTGGTTTTGTTCGTAAAAAATCTGCTCTTTTCCTTTTAATGGTGGTATCAATTACATCTAAAGGATACCCATTATTGGACAAAGCATCTGTAATTGTATTTAATTCCTCATCCAATTTTTCTGGCGAGCAGATCATTAGGGCACGATGTGTTAATGTTCAAATTAAATTATATTTGCGCTTGTTAGGGAAGAATGAATCCCAGCGTGTATGCAGCCCAGTCAATGTTGGTTTGCGATAAATCGATGTAAGGTAACTAGATAGAGTTTTCGTTAACAAAACATCGAGAAACGCCAGGGCGGAATTATCTTTACTTTCATACGTATACTTTAACGCCGGATGCATACTGTTTAGTAACGAGAAAAATTCGTTTGCCTCCGAATTACTATCAAATAGGCAGAACGTGTCGTCTACATATCTAAAATAGACCAATGGTTTAAATTTTTCCTCATAGAATCCTACAAAAATGTTGGCCAATGTGGGTCCGAACACGGAGCCCATCGACACACCATCAGTTTGCCTGTACATTACATCATTAAAGCTAAATTCAACGGGTGTAAAGGCACATTTAATTAGTTCAACAAATACGGGTTCAGGAACGCAAGGTGTTGGACTTTGGCTGCAATATAAAAAGTCAACACAAATATCTATCGTTTCTAAAACTGGGACGCTAGTAAATAAATTGCTGATATCATACGAACACATAAATTTATTTGTACTCGTTGATTTTTGCATGTTGTCAGCGAAATGAAATGAATCTTTCAGACAGTATTTACTATAATAATTTGATACTGGCTGAAGAATATTGAAGAACCATTTTGCAACCTTATGTTGTGAGGACCCTACCATAGATAGAATGGGTCTTAAGGGAATTACTCTTGCTCCGTCATTTTATTTAGATTTTATCATTAAGGAAAACAAATTACTAAAAAAATAAATCCCTCGATTCCCATTTTGATGAGTGAGGGCGAAACATGTCAATTGACTCGTTTTGTATTTTTTTTCTATTTCCCTACTTTTATTTTTTAGTCGCTATCCATTTTTCATTTCTTCTCGGTATTTTTTTTAAATATAAAATGAATTCCAAAGGAGTACGTCTTCCCTTCATGATTGCCTTAATATATATATATATATATATATATATATATATATATATATATATATATATATATATATCGTTTTTTTAGTGGCGGCATGATTTAAATTTAAAAAAATACACACACACAGAAAGACACTTTTATTGAAATTATGTGGTTTATTCCAAAGATTAATAGTTTGCATTATTAATTTAACTACGATTTCAGGTATATGGTCCCGCAGTTCGTTTATAGATGACCTTATATAGAGGTCAAATTTTCACAAGCTCTTCGCATGACTTTAACCTGTATTTAGCCAAATAACACGTCGAGAGTTGTCTGCCATGTATTTAAATATGCATAAGCACTCAGTCATTTGATGTTGATAAGAGGTTAGTTTCGCTCCAATAAGAAAAACATATTTGAACAATTCTTAAGCGCAAATCACGTTAATTGACATTGCTAAAGGGGGTGACAAGCGTAACTCAAGTAGTATCAATGCCGATAAACAGTAGAAACACTGGTTTTATTTAGGAATTTATTTCATATCGGCACTACCCCAGTTCCAATGTGGTCCTGGATATGACCTAAAACTATATCCGATGGTGGGGCCCCACCTTGCGGGCCTTGGGGAGTGTAGAGCCACCCTTTAATTGCCATTGCTCCCAGGTCCACTCTGACCCGGCGTGGTAGTACCTGTTAGGGTCCAAACTATGGGTTAAATAGAATCTGACTTAAAAAATATATACTCCATTAAAAATCGTTCCTAAAAGTAACTAGATTCGGCATTAAATAACCTGAAAAAGGTTGATATGCCGTAAAACAAAAACAACTAACCAACCAGTTCCAATGTATCTATCGATGTATTATCCGTTATTGTTTTTTGTTAGCAATTGTGTCGCTTACCTAAGCGATGATTGAGTTATCTGCCTATTTTGTTTTATTTGCATTGCACCTTCTTTTTCGATACGTATTTTTTTGTTGTTTTATATTAATACTTGAAGGCCAGTCGGCGTTGCCTGATCGTAAACTACGCATAATTATTATATTTTAATTCATACAGAGGCTGAGACATGAGTATTTTTTAGTTGTTTCTAAATAGGTAACTTATTGTAAGTAAAAAAAAGTAATACCCGTGCTGAGATAGAAGCCTAAACCTAAAAACAGTAAGTCAAATACGGTAACTATTAGGCCAGCTTGGCACGATCTTTAAAAAGTTTTCCCAAATCTGATAATTAACATGAGGGATCTGTCAGTTTAAAGATTCACGCATGCGCATTCACGCATGCGCATTCACGCATGCGCATTTGTGAGAAAGTTGATAAACAGATAAAATCCGAAGACTCCCCCTCACGTAGCAATTTTTCAATGTTTACCACTTAGCATCCCTTTTGTCAGGTTAAAATCTCTCTGAAAAAATTTCCACATGACTGCACAAATTACCAAATTTCAAGTCTGCAAATCAAAAATCTGTTGAGTATATAGATTACGAATTATACTCACACACACATTCTTTCTTTTATAAATATGTGCAGGTATAGATAGATAGATAGATTTTTATTTATTAAATGTTTATTATAAAATACTTATAAAATATCTGTACGTGCATAAAAGATGACCATGTACCCGAGATTCTGGGTATCACGCGGCGTTTTCAGCATGGTTAAACTTTTAAGAAAGATCGAACTCGTAAGTTCCCAATCATAGTGTGAAGGTTTACCATTGAGCTACGACACCTTATCGAATTTTTATGCACGATTTTAATGATTTTAAATGTAAGATATATTATTGTTTTTATTAGCGCTTCTGTTGTATTTAATTGTTTCATTTACTCAAAAAGTGAGGGACTTTCATGCCCTTCTTGCTTACTACCCTCCCTTTTTTTTCGGAACATATATTTGTTTATTTATTAAATCATTAATGCTTTTATTTGAATATTTATTAAATATTTTATGTGCATAGAAGTATTTCATGTACATGTGTTTCTGAGTATCGCCCGTCGTCAGCATGGCTAAACTTTTATCGGTGTAATGTTGAATAAATCATTTACCTCCATAGCACGGAAGGGTGGTGTGAGGTCGGTGTCGAAAAGCGAGGAGGATCATTCTAGACTGAAGCAAATCCCGAGCTCACCCTGGCTGCATTCGCCAGTAAGAGCATCTCATTTGATTAAGATTTAACTGTCCCCTTCTGGATGGTGGATCAGCTACAGTTACAAAGGATCGGAAAAATATTGCAGTTAATACGGAAAAAAAAACATTTCAGACATGGACGAGATTTGGTTGATTTGGGAGCTGAGTAAAAAATATTGTCTGTCTGTAAAGTTAACTATGTGTGAATTTATCTATTTGCCTGTACAGTATCGATCCTAAACGTATAATGAATTATGAATTTTTAATACAGCTGAGTGACGGAAGAATGTGGATGACCTTTAGTTTTAATTTGGTTTTATTCAAAATGAAACGATGAAGAAAATTCCCTTGTCAAAGTGCATATACAGGATGGCCCACTTAAAGGTAGCCCGATCTATCTAATTATCCACTTAACGACCAACTAAAATTATTTTGTCAACAAGACAGCGCTACATGTCACCCCACTCATGGATCACTGGCACGAGTTAATGACATATTTACGGAAGATAGAACAATAAGCAAAGGGTTATGGCCATCACGGCCCCCGGACTTGTAATCATGGGATTTTTATCCTTTGGAAAATTTAAACGAAAAGTTTATGGAAGTAATCCTCACAATCTAGACCAACTAAAGGAGAGCATAATTACACTATAAGGAGAACACCAATGAAGATCTACAGTATCTACAAACGTTGTTAAATGTTCCCAGAAATGCATAGATCAGGGAACACTTTCAGCATCTTTTATACCACAGCAAGTAGTTTCAACAATGCTACACGTAATTTAAACGATAAAATAATGTTCCTCCTTTCTACGACATTTTTGGGGCAAATACTAAGTGGGTCACGTTGTACTTTTACTATTTGGAAATTTTAACAATAAATACAAGACATGCATTATTAAATATTTCCCGATGTTAAGTTTTTTTTTATTATTAATGGAGTATTACGTAGAGTGTTAAGGTCACATAAAATACATACAACCTGCCGTCTGATATTTCAACTCGTCTGGGCCAAGTATAAGAGTTCATTTCCGCTTATAGAGAGTACACTTCGATCATGTCAGTATTGTATAAATAATTCGTTTTCTCGTATGTCCCAATTTGTTTAAAAAATAATAAAATTAAAAAAGATTTTTTAACACAATATTGAAATTTCTTATCTATTAGGTTGATGCAAACATAATGTCGTTTTTTGACGTTCAACTTAAAGACAAAAACAGCATTATTTTTGCACCAGCCTGATATTATACTAACCGGCAGATGCGTGTGTGCATATACACATACATAAATGCATATTTCGTTTATATACTATGTAAAAGTCAAAAACTACAAAATAGCCAATCACAGTGTCTGTATATTCCTAAGCGTTGCTTGAGGTAAAATAGCTAAAATTTAAAAATAATACTAGACAACAGCGTTCACTATTTTAAATGTTATCTAGATTTCTACAACTGATTATGGGTATTTTTGCACTGCTGAATCATAAAAGAACATCCGTTTATTTCTAGCAGCTCAGGTTTTTATACTAAATTCAAAAAATCAGATCGTGTCACAAAATCGATGATATTTCATGGCATTATTAGTTCACATTTGTCAGCACATATCATCCTAACTATGATTTTTAGAGTGAGAATGATTTGCCATTAACATATATTAATCACCTGATAGAAACACCGATTACTGTAAAGTGAATGGTGGGCATTGATAAATATAAGTAGACGTAACTTTCATTTTGATTCACAACTGTGTAAACTTCAGGGCTTGAACTTCTGTTTCATTGAACTTCCTGTAATGCTCACGACAGGCAGGTCCCTCTTTAGATTCCAAAAGTAGCCAGCTGTCATGATTATGTCCTATTGACATTGATATACGGTCTGCATTTCTTTTATGTTCGTATGTAACATCTCCCCTGGTTGTCACTCACTGCACCAGTGTTTCCGGGAGACCGATCCTTATGTGGCAATAGGTATTGCATCCTAACGCTCATGTTGCACCCCAGGTTTATAAAATAAGTCAGCATGTTGTTTTCAAGTTCTGCGTATTATATTTTTTTGCCTTATTCACTCCCAGAACAAATGCCTTCAACGGTTCTAGATTCACTTCATTCATTGCAGTTTCGAATTCTGGATCTCTGATGAGTTACCTAATTTGAGGATCGTCAAAGATGCCAACTTCATAGCAATCCTGAAAAAACGTGGCACAAAGAAAGTGAAGCAGTCACTATCCTTGTCCAGAGCCTTTGTGAACTGCTTGATTAAATTGAGCTTGATGTGCCGCGGTGGGAAGAGTATTCTGCTTCTGTACACCACAGGGTCCTTGATGACGTTCCCTCTTTTACAGGGCACCAATTCCTCCTGTACAGGTCAGTCCTTTTTCATGTATGCTGAGCGACAATTTTTGGATGATTTCAAACTTTAATAACTTCAAACTGATCTCCTTTTCAACTTGAATGCGTCTCGTCATTGTTATAATTATTTCCAATAAAAACCTGGCATTTTACCCCCACCGACTTCTTCAAAAATCATCCATGCAGGCATACATGAAAATAAAAACGTAAGACACTTGCGGCTGCAGCTCAAAACTAATGTAATTTTTGGATTCAACTGGAAAAAAAAAAACGCAGACAACAAATTTGTTGTTGACTAGTGTAATTTTCCAGTATGGGAGAAACAACTAGGCCAGGTTTCGTAAGCGTTTGTTATTCTATATTACTGTTTTTTTATGTCCTCCCGTTTCGTTATCCAATTCTTTTTCGTATCATTTTATTAATTTATTACTTTGGAAACTTCTTATACTTGTCTTCTATCAGGTCGACAGCAAAGTTCTTATGGTTTTTAATTTTTAAATTTAGATGAACATACTTCAGCTCAAACAAAATTTTATTGATCGAAATAAGCATCATTAGAATGAACACAATTTTGCCAACGCAAAACAAGTGTATTTGTGCAATTAACATAGAAAACGTACATTCTGGTGGCGATGAAGTCGCTGAAGGCGTTTTCAATAGTGCTTACGTTTTTGAAGCATTTCTCACGCAAAAAGCCGCCGAGATGCTTGACAAAGCTTTAGTCGGTAGATGAGAAGACTAGAGTGTATAGTGGATTAGGCAGAGTTCCGTAGCCCCATTTGTTTAATTTTTAAAGGGTGGGTTTAGCAACGTGCGGTCGGGCATTGTCGTGGAAGAGGATTTAGCTTTGTCTGTTGACTATTTTTGGGTGGTGTGTCGAAGTTACTGATGCATTTAATCAATTAGTTTGCAGTACTTCTCCGCTATAAAGGTTTTGCTTGCATTTAAAAACTGTAATAGATGATACAGGTCGCAGATTGCCATACAGTCAGTATGATTTTCTATTCGTGCACCTCTGGCTTCGAGAAGTCTTGCGGAGCTGTGTCGGTGTCTAATCACTGACGTAAGCGGTTGTCGTACAGAACTCACTTTTCATCAGAAATCACAACCGTTTGTCACTTTTCATCAGAAGTCACAACCGTGTCTAGAAACGGGTCGTTCTTGTTGCGTAAAAAAAGGAAAGCTGATAATTCATAACGGCTTTTCTTTTAGTTGTGGTTCATTTCCTGAGACACCCAGTTATCAAGTTTTTTTGTCTTTCCAATATCTCTCAAGTGGTTGGAAATCATCACGCGTAATGTCTAATTGAGAAGCAAATATGCTTCTGAATTAGACATTAAATTAAGCACAACAAACAGTTGTGCGTGAATTTGCTTTGACTAAGGCTCTTAACTGATTTTTGTCATCATCTGATTGTCGACTTCTATGATGTATACAATGTTCTGAGAAAAATACAACTGTTTAAAAACGAGTGTAATTTAAACGATTAGATAAAGCAAAAACGCTCTTTAGAATGAAGTATAAAGTAAGTTGTATAACGAAAACAGAAAATACATCATTTGAAATCAAAATTATAAATTCGGCAAGAGCTTTCAAATCAACCTAGTATGCTTATTTTATTTTTTTTAATTCTTCTTCTTGTTCTTCTTGCTGTTGTTCTTGTTCTTGTTGTTGTTGTTGTTGTTGTTCTTCTTCTTCTTCTTCTTCTGCTTCTGCTTCTACTTCTTATTATAATTATTATTACTAAGGTAAGTTTAATCTTTATTTACGCCTTCAACATACTTCTAATTCTACGTCATTAAAGTAGTCTCATTGTTTTCTTTACTTTGAATTTTGCTGACATATTTTCTTCCTTAAGTTATTCATGGAATCCTTATTCTTAGTTTTCTTACGATTCGTCTTTATCTTTCTTTTTATTTTTTATCTTTTCAATTTGTTATCTTTTCAATTTGTTATCTTTTTATTTTGTTATCTTTTTATTTTGTTATCTTTTTATTTTGTCTTTTTAATACTTAGTATGTTCGTTTTCTCTTTCGAAGGATTGTCTTTACAGCATACCATTTTAAAATAAATTTCCTTCCTCATCTTTTAGTTTTTTATTTTCGAGTTTTTTTTCTACTTCTACTCCGTCTTCTTATTCTTATTTTTCTTCTTCTATTTCACCATCTTCTCATTATTATTATTTACTCACTGGGAGTAATCACACAGGCCATCATCAAAGATTGCTCTCTGAGAACAACTTACGGTGTTCCCTGGAGTCCGAGTAACAATAAGTCTCCCCGGATTTCTAGTACTCTCCACATTTTTCGATAACTTTACAAAAGAATTTGCGTTATCGGAACAACCGCTTACCATTGATTTCTCATTGGCGGCTACCATTGATGGTCGCTGGATGTGGGTGGCAATAAGCTGGCTAGTGCTTTCTCTCCCTGGTCATTCCATCCTCCTTGACCCTCATTATTTAATGCGGAGCCCGTTTATGGTGACATTCACGAAAAGAAAAATCTTACAATTAAAAAGTTTCAGTTTATGATTTATTTTTATTATTATTATTGTCATTAATATTATTATCATCATCATTATTATTATTATAATTATTATTATCATGTTTAATATTATCATTATTATTATTATTGCCATTATTATTATTATTATTATTATTATCATTATTATTATTATTATTATCATCATCATTATTATTGTTACCATTATTATTATCCTTATTATTATCATTATTATCATTATAATTATTATTATTATCATCATTATTATTATCATTATTATTATCATCATTATTATTATCATCATTATTATCATCATCATCATTATTATTAATAATATTATTATGATTATTATGATTATGATTATTATTATTATTATTATTATTATTATTATTATTATTATTATTATTATTATTATTCCCTTTCCTCGTAAAGATTGCCCTTCTCATCATCAGACTCTCACATTCTCTACCATTTGCTCGTTATAGACTTTCACAATGTTCTTTGTGCATAGAACGATGGCAGTAATCCCTCTGGAGAGGCTTAACAAGTAACTAAAAAAAGGCGATATCGCTCAAAAGCGTCCACAAGGTCAAAGCAATCCTTGTTCGCATTAATGCAAAATATCAAAAATAATATGAAAAGAAGATAAACAATAACGAATACATACGCACACTCTCAGACACACACACACACACACACACACACACACACACAAACACACACATATACATGCATATCTACATGTATGTATGCATATATATATATATATATATATATATATATATATATATAAAGTTGAGAAACCTTTGCTTTTGATATAAGTCGCCAATGTCTACTTAAATAAGCTAGCAACAATATTATTCAAAACAAGATGTAGACATTAAATGATAAAATAAATGTATAAATGATAAAATAATGTATAATCTATGCAAGTATAAAAGACGGTTGAATATTTTTTTTTATTAAGCATAATGTATAATTTATATAAGCATAAAAGACGGTTGAATATTTTTAATTGGATCACTCGACTTCTCCATATTATTTCCACCTTTTCTGTTCTCGGAGAAAAAATATGGACACCATTTGGTCAGATAATATGCGCTTCTCTCTTGTAACCGATATTTCGTAAAAGTACCTTCAGAAAACCATACTGAACATACAGTGAGATAATACCCAACGTCTAATATTTGCGGGTAATATGAACTGGAAAAAATACATTAAGGACATTGCCAAAACTGCTGCAAAGAATGTGGGCTTCGCTCTATCGAGCTGAAATACTAGTCACACATAAGAGTATCCTGTACCTCCTCGAGGTCACCATTCGCCCATGCAATGATTATTGTTTCCACAGCTGGGATTCCGCATCTACTACCAGCCTCTATCTCTTAGATAGGCTCCAAATAAGAGTTTCACATTTTATAGGTCAACTAAGCTCCAACCTCTGTCCCATCGCCGCAATGTTACATCTCTGTGCTTGTTTTGCAAATATTTTAATGGAATGTGCTCTGATGAAATCGTCACACTTGTGTCCCCTCGATGTACATATACCCGACAACCCCGCTTAACAATTAAATCTCACCCCTATTACAACTCACGGGTGTAGCATGGTTTTGTTAGAATTAATTATTTAAACAGAGATAGGAGGATAGCTGTTATGAAGACAACGAATACCTAATAATTATTACAAGAAGTTTACAACAAATGTGAGATTTCTAAGTGATAATTTATTATATAAATTACATACTACTATGGGGCATCCGGCTTTACCCGGGCGTAAACTACGTTTAAATGATATTTCATTTTGTCCAGTTTTTGTATATAGTATTATAGAGTCGTGATTTCAAAAGTAAAAAAACATGTCATCAGCTAAAATCGAAACCGAAGCTGATGACGATACCTCTGTATCAACGTAACACGCAGATGATCTGATTACAAATTACAAATTAAAAATAAATTAAGATGACTGTACATAATGTATAACGGTTTTTCATTTCATTTCATTTTTGACCCGTTAAAAATTATTCTAACCAATAAAGCATCCTTAAAAGAACGGTTCACAAAAGGACGGTCCACAAAAGCACGGTCCATAAGGAAAGGGTCCATTAAAGAGCGGTTTGTAAAAGAACGGTCCATAAAAAAACGGTCCATAAAAAAAACGGTTCATAAAAGACCAAGCATTTGAGGCTGCTTGCACCGTTTTTCGATTTTTAGTTTTGGAAGGGATTCTGTTTGAAAATACGAAGACAGAGAGACAAACAGACATATGGCCTTTTATATAATATACTAGGGGGTGCCCGGCTTTACCCGGGCGTAAAATATGCTTTAACATGATATTTTAATTTGTTCAGATTTTCTATATATTATAGAGTCATAATTTCAAAAGTAAAAAAAAAAAATATTTGGGTGCCATTAGCTAGAATAGAAACCGAAAACAAAACTGTAGCATTCAAAGCTGGTGACGTTACTAGTGTACCAACGTGACAGGCATATGAACTAACTAAAAATACAAAAACATAAACTAAGATAAATCTGCTAAATGTATGAGATTTTTAAAATTTTAACCAATTTTTCCCCCTTAAAAATTATCTTAACCAGCTAAAGACCCCCCTCCCAAACTACTGTTCTCATTTCTATAAGCTTTCTTCCAAACTCAGGAATCTGCAAGGCA
This sequence comes from Euprymna scolopes, assembly GCF_053919585.1. Lineage (NCBI taxonomy): Eukaryota > Metazoa > Mollusca > Cephalopoda > Sepiida > Sepiolidae > Euprymna > Euprymna scolopes. Next base: position 21,405,217 of record NC_136506.1, read on the forward strand.
TTTCAGACGAAATCCATTATTTCAACTACGACTGAGTAGAAGTCCTAAATTTATTTACTTGGGGCTCATCGCTTACTAATTCTAAGATGCCACGTTAGGTTAAAGGTTAACGAACATGAAGTAGACGGTCAGACAGCACTATAATGAGCCTTTATGATCGAACTTGGGTCAGTTTCGTGACATAAGAGGACGGCTTGACAAAAAAACTGATCTAATTAGACTAAAAACGACCATAGTCAGCTGGAATTGAACGTGTCGAAGAAATATTATAACTCACAAAACCTTCAAGCAAGTGCTTTATCCTCTACGCCATGAGCTTTTACGAACACTTCTGGTATGCATTTAAGAAACTGTATTGTATGAGTTGTTCAATACTCATAAGGTGTTGTAAATATATGTGCATGCATACATGTGTTTATCTTGAATGCATCTATGTGTATTTTAATATGAGTGTATATACAGATGTGCATATGTGTGGGTATTTCTGTTTGCAAATATATCATATATAACTTCCTACATCTGTTTATGTATATATGTGTGTGTTAATATATATATATATATATATATATATATATATAATTATTTCTTTATATATTTAAATATTTTTACGTTCATAAAATAAAGTTAAACATGTATGTTTCGAAGTATAACTTCTCGTCTGTATGGCAAAACTTATTGATAAGACTCGAACTCGCCACCGCTCGATAAGTAGCCTGATGTTTTACCACAAAACCATGGGATCCAATCAAATTTCATGCATTATTTTTATCGCCTTTAAGTGTAAGATTGTTGATTTATTTATTTTTTGTAAGCGATTTTGTGGTATTTTTTTCTTAATTCTTTTCACTCCGTGAGTGCTTATGAAAAGAGAAGTTATCTGCCCTTTGTTTTTATTCTAGTACCCCAGGGATTATTTGTAATATTTTTTATTTATATTTATATTATATTATGAATATTTATGTACATATTTTACATAGATAAAATCAAGTTATCTATGTACATGCATGTGTCTTTTTTAATTCAATTTATAACATTATATAATCAATTCTTCATGCGGCAATATTTTAAGTTATATGTTTATTATATTTCTTACTAGAATATATTGCCCTTTTCTTTTCCCTCTTACCAACTAGTCTTTTACTTTCCATCTTTAAGCTTAACCATATTACTTTTCATACTCGCATTTTTCTATTGTAATATATACATATATATATATATATATATATATATATATATATATACATGCATGTACATATATATACAAGTTAGAAAAGGATTTCGTCCATGGAATGAAAAGTGTTAAACAAAATGTTTTTACTATTGGCTTTATAAAAATGAAGGTAAAGATTCAATTTAAAATTTATTCATCTTCAATGGGCAGTTTTATAAATTTGACAAAATTTTACACCCGAAAATATAAATATACAAGAAGTAAATGTTACCATATCCAATAAAAGTTAAGTTCAATTTTTTTAAATAGTTTTTGATGCTCTTTACTTGAAATAATTTCAGCGAACCGAAATTAAAACGAAATTTGAAGCGATAACTACTTAAATGAATTTTTATATAAACTACACATGCCATAATCGAATATTCCTCAAGCACAAAATAACGGAAAACATTAAAATATGTTTATAAACAGTCCTTACGTTGACGGAACTCTCTTAAATTGTTAACACAGAATGCTCAGGTACCCCTCCTTCAAATTGAAAACGGGGCTCTCCATTTCAAAGTCGCTGCCATTTTGATTTTTTTAAAACCGTTCGTGAATTAAAAAAAAATGTTTTTACAAACTACTTTAAGATACAAACCAATGAACTTTCATACCATAAAAGTAACTTTTATTGACTATGGTAACATTTATTTCTTGTATATTTATATTATATATATATATATATATATATATATAATATTTTGTCTTTGTACGGAAACATCATTTTGTTGGTCACTCTTGGCTAGGAATGGAAACAAAGTTGATATAAAAACAGATATTTTCGCGAAAATTATCTTTACTTTCATCATATTTTACTTAGGTAAAATTTTTGAGTATCTAAACCTATCTCTTTACAAGCCCCTCCTTTTCATAACCTATCATACTTTCATCAATCACAGTCCATTTTCTGTAGGTTATTTTGGAACCTAGTCAACGATGAATACTTCTGTTAGTATATATATATGAGTTGATATGCACCGTGTTGTATTAATATGAATGCGATTATGAATATATTAGTAAAGAAATATACGTGAACAGAAATGTTTCCAAATCCAAATACGAATCTAGATTAGATAATTCAAATGAGATTGAACATGTAATGGCGCAAGAGACAGAAAAACGACTCATTTTAAAATGATTTGTAAAAAAGTATTTATAGTCCTTGAAAGCAGTTAAATGTCCCAGTGCCAAAGTCACTGGCATTTTCTTTTAAATTACTGATCGCACGGATCATACGCTTGCCAGAAAATTCGAATCTAATGTGGAAACAATTTTGTACTCAGTTTATTCTTAGAATTGTTGTTTTTCGTTGATATGTATTGTACTTTTTTTCTTCTAGTAATAGACAAACTACTGATATGATGAGAGTTAATGCCTTAAGAATGTCATGAAACTGTTGTAATCATCTTTACTTACAGTCTATACTCGTTATATGGACACTAATCTAAATTATTCATGCTTTGTCACATATTAATTGATTAAATTTATAGACGGTGCGGCCATGAATTTGTATGAATGGAACTGTGTATCAGTGTATAAAATTATTCTGCCTGTTCGATCAGATATTTCAAAAGCCAAAGTATGTTTGCAAACTGAACGTGTAGGAGATTGAGAAACAGAAAGTACCACAATTCGAATCTGGGGTCCGAGAGCTTTGAGGCCTTCCAGCTGTTCTTTCCTAAATGGTGAGTCTGTAGCTTTGAAATTTGTAACCCATAGTTGTATTGATTTTCTATATTGAACAGCATCATGCCGTCCTTACTTGTAACGAATTCGGCAAGATCTCTACATTGGAGTTACAGACTCACTATTCTTCAAAAACGTTTCTACAGTAACAAGCCGCACGTGCGTGCCCCCCTCTTGTGCTGCATGTGAGATGACGCCACAAAAAATAATGAAGAACTGATGAATGTAAGTAATGCAAAGATGTCTAAACCATTAGCCAATGAAATCGCAATAGTCAACATCCTTTAAGACAACACCTACGGGTTGAATAAATATACGAGGCATTACATTTTGAACGCCTCGCATATATATTAGGTTGACAAGAATGTTCTTGCTGTTAGTAACTTTTAAATTCAGATGAAGATATCTCGGCTCAAACTAAAATTTATTGATCGAAATAAGCACTATCAGAATTATTACACTTTTGCTGGCTATAAAACGGGTATTTATTGTAGCGTTTTTGATGTCGCTTAGGTTTTTGAAGCATTTCTCTGGCAGAATGTTGTCGAGATGCTTTAAAAAGTAATAGTCGGTAAGTGAGATGTCTAGAGAGTATGACGGATGAGGCAGAGTTTCATATCACAGTCGCTTTTTCGAGGAAGGGTGCACTTTATTAAAGTGATTTTACTTCAACTAACCCCTAATTAGATGTATTCTTATTTAGGTATCTAGAATGATTAATAAATAAAAGCAAATGTATACTATAAGATTGTAAATGATCTATTGGATTGGTTGGTTAGTTGGCTGTTTTTGTTTTACGGCATATCAACCCTTTTCGGGTTATTAAATGCCGAATCCAAAGATTTTGAAGAAATTTTTTTTAATAGAATATATTTGTTGTTTTCACGTCGGTGTCTATTTAACCCATAGTTGGGACCCTAACAGGTAATACCACTCCGGGTCAGAGTGGACGTGGGAGCAATGGTAATTAAAGGGTTGCTCCACACTCCGCAAAGCCCACAAGCTGAGGCCCCACCACTGGAACCCCATTGAGGGACTCTTACCTTCTGCAGGGGGGCAGTCGGCGTATTCTAATGCCCCACCGACAGGGCCGATCTATTAGGGAAAGAATAACAATTTTCTTATTTTTTTCTTGCTGGAAGTTGGATAGATAAGGGGGGTTGTTTTATTTCAATTTGAGCAAAAATCAGTAAAAATAGAAAAAAAATGATATAAAAAATATATATTAATGAAATGTACCTTGCAATGATTTTTTTTTTTAATCTGAATTTAAATATGCGTTTAGTGTCGTTAAATTGTCCACTAATTATATATTGCACTTCTTCTTAATAACAAAAACGTTTTATATTTTACTTAAATTTTATTGATTTATCTTTGTAAAAACAGAAATAATAAATGTTTCGTTTGGAAAACTGGACAGCGTTTATGCGAAAGAATCACAAAACTTTCGTTCAACATTTTCGGACGTTTTATGAAAACTGCCGGGAAAATTTCGACGAATGTTTGGTCTTTATTCTGCGTAAATGCCTTGTTTTTACAAAATTGGTTTTTTCCAAATTTATAACGAGGGACATATTGGTTCCATTTATATAATTTATTTTGGTATTCCACAATATTAAAACATTTTGGACGGAATGTGTGCGTATCCAAAAGATTAATTTGCTTCCATCTCGTCTTTATGAGTATCCGGAAATTATGGAACTTTTAATTGGTCGGACAATAAGCAAATATGACCAGATACGTTTATTTGGTATTAATTGACATTTAGATCCGTCGATACCAGCAGATATATTGGTGAGGATACTTTGCTTCATTTTAAACCCATCGAGGTTGCATATTCGACATTTCAATGTTAGGATCTCAATCAGATTGGAGAATCGGAAATGTTACGTTCTTCACATCGACTTCCATTCATTTTGCCCACGGACCCTATGCAAAATTGTAAAGTGAGGTCGTCGTCAACCATATTAACTTTTCATGTGACGCGTGCAATGCCAATTTAATATCGCATATGCAGGATTGCTAATAGCTAACGTCATGCAAATCTTACCTTGACCGAAAGTTTTGATCGTGGAAGAAAAAAATTAAAATTAAAAGTACATGATGGATACATTTTCTAATCTCCCTATTCTCACTTTATTTTTCACACCTGTGAGTCAAAAGAACGTAAGATAAAAGCTCTAATATGCATTTTTCCGATTTAGTTACACCTTTTTTCAACATATCTACGGCGCAGACATATGTTTTCTATGTCTCCTGTTTTATTTAGTTTATTTGTCCGAACCCTTTTTCACAGCCCATGGCATTACTCAGGGATGTGGGTAAACTAATCTCATGTTCGGTAACAGCTGCCACGTAAACCCCCCTGCCAATTCTAAAATCAAGGCGCTTCCCGCCTTATCTAAAAAAAAATTGACGACATCTCATCCGACAGATTTCTGAGTCCATTTTCCAGGCGTTAATCTCTAAACCCTTTCATGCTTTTAATGATCATACATACTCTAGTTCTTAGGAGTAAAAGTGAAAAAGAACCCTATCTACTTAAGTTTCCGTGGTCAGCATTCAATTTACCAAGGTACCTGCTAAACTTCATAGTTCTATTTACGGATACATTCGGACTTCCAAGCTCTGAATCGCCCAGTCTTCCGAATCATACAGTGGAAAAACGTAACACCTCCCTTAACTAAAACCTTAATTGAGGTGACCTGAATCCCATTCGCGCCCAACGGTACAAAGTGCTCAACCCTTCGCTAACCTGATTGGTGTGTCTGTATCCATAACAACACGAACGCAGAAAGTAACAGTAAAATAAATATATTAAGACGAAAATATAATACATATTTACAAAGATGCAGTTGTACTGCAGTTGGAAGATTGTCCGGCAGAGGGCGTGTTAAAGTCTTTCATGGAGCAACCGGCACATGCGTCTTGCCTATTCGGCGTTCGAACACAGCTCCCCGGTCTTGCTGACTTGATACCTTTATCTATATCTTGTTCACCCACGTATGCTAATTAGTGGGCGTCTCCACAACACCCCCCTCCCAAGATTTGAAGTCGTGTAGATTTCAATATATTTTCCTTTTGGGGTTTATTATCATTGGGTCTATAACCTTTATTTTCCTTCCCGATCTCCTCGGTTCGGGTATGGTCTGTGGTGGTTCAATATTAAACGTTTCGTATACTATATCAATTGGATGTTCCTGTTCCTCGGGTTTGTCATGTTCGTTGTCTTTCCTATGATGTTATCTCAATTGATTTTGGCGTCTTTTGTGTATCCCTTTTGGACCTTTTATCATGTGGACCAAGTCGCCGATACGTTTATCTACCGTACCCGACTCCCAATGTGACATACTATTTTTAAAACATTATAAATATACCTGATCACCAGGTTGAAACCATTTATGTGATGTGTATGTGTCGTTTTATATACGACTGCTTGCTTTGGTATTAATTTATCAAATGGTGATTTTATTTTTCTCGCAAACATTAATATTGCAGGCGATAATTTCGACGGTGTATTTGGGTTTTCAGTTATCCTGTATATTTTCAGGAACTGTTGTAATGCTTTATCCGCCGGTGTCCCTATCGATTTTCTCAGGGCACGCTTTATCGTATCTACGAACCTTTCCGCTAATCCATTTGATCGAGGATGGAACGATGGTGTCGTTATATAGTTTACCTGAAACGATTCACAAAAATCCTTGAAAACACTTGAAGTAAATTGTGTTCCGTTATCTATGACTACAATGTCTGGTACCCAAAAACGTGAAAATACTTCATGCAGAAAACTTATTGTGTTATCTGTCGTTGGGTTTTTGACCCGCTTTACTTCCGGCCATCTGGAAAAAACTATCTACTATGATGAGGTAGTATTGTCCCTCGATCGGTCCAGCAAAGTCTAGATGAATGCGTGACCATGGATGGTCAGTTTTTTTCTAAGGTTTATGAACTATCGGTGGTGCCTTAGCGGCTAACGTACACATTTTACAGTTGTTTACTGTTAATGCAATATCCACATCCATATTACGCCAGGAAACATAACTCCTCATCAGTGTCTTCATCCTATTTATACCGGGGTGTCCTGTATGAAAATCACCACTCTTTCACTATATTATAATAACTCATTGCATAAGGAAAATATACTTTGCGTTTTTCCGTCATTTTCCCTTAATTTTTTCTTTATGTCTTTGATGACGTCGTCATTTTCAGCCTCCCTTTTTTATCGGTAAGCGTGACTGGTAATTCTCTTATTATATTCGCCACCATGTTTTTTCCTCATAATTGGAACGTATAGCTGCAATTACTGACTCTTCAAGGGGTGCATCCCTTTTCGGTATAAGCCTTGACCATCCATCCGCATGACGTATTTTTCCCGAACGTAGATGTTTTATTTGAAAATCATAATTTAGCAAAATCGTACCTCAACGGAGTAACCGATTTGCCGTATATACTGGTACGCCCTTTTTGAGCCGAAAATAGTCACTAGGGGCTTGTGGTCTGTTTCCAGTATAAAATTTCTCCCGTACAGATAACGGCGGAATTTCGTCACTGCGAAAATAATGCTTAATGCTTCCTTTTCTATTTGGGAGTAAGCCTTCTCTGACGGAATTAGGGTCCTTGAAGCGTGCGCTATAGGTTTCTTCGTTCCATCTGGCATGATATGCTGTATACATGCTCCTATACCATAGGAGCCCGCGTCACTCGCAACAATTATTTGTAATTTTGGGCCGTAATAAGTCAAGGCTAAATCTGACGACAAAGTCATTTTAATTTCCTCAAATGAGTCTTGGTATTCTTTTGTCCATATCCATGGTGTTTCTTTCTTCAATAATTCGTTCAGCGGAGCTCTTACGTCGTGCATGCCTTTGATAAATACTTTGTAGTAGTTCGCGAGGCCTAAGAAGCTCTGTAAAGTCGTCATGTTATGTGGTGCTGGCATTTTCCTAATTGCTATCGCTCTTTCTGGATCAGGGCGGCGACCATATTTACTTATTATTTGTCCTAAATACTTGATTTCGTCTAGACAAAACTCACATTTGTTTTCTTTCACCTTGAATCCGTACTCGTTTATTGTTGTGAACACTTGTTTTAAATACTCTATATGTTCACTTATGGACGCGCTCCTTATGAATATGTCATCCAGGTATGCACAAGCACAATCTAAACCGTTCAGCATTGTATCCATTGCTTGCTGGAATATCGCTGGCGCGACTTTTATCCCGAACGGTAATCGGTTATACTTGAATAACCCTTTGTGTGTGCTAATGCATAAAATCTTTGAGCATTTTTCTTCTATCGGAATTTGCAAATAGGCGTCGGACAAATCTACTTTTGAAAAAATTTTCCCACCATTTAGTTTGGCAAAAATCTCTTCCGGGCTTGGTAAAGGGTAATGGTGATCTTGTAGCATATTATTTAACCCGGTTGAAAAGTCTCCGCAGACTCGAATTTGTTCCGATTTCTTCTTTATGTACACCGTAGGCGCTGCCCAAGCGCTAAATTCGATTTTCGATAAAATGCCCGTTCTTTCAAGTCTCTCTAATTGGCTATCTATTTTGTCTAATCCGGTGAACAGCACGTTCCGTTTTTTTTCTTAAATACTGGTGTTGCATCCTCTTTTAGCTCGAACGAAGTTTTCAATTTATTACGTCTTTCCAGTCCCGTAGTAAATATTTCTGGGAATTCGTTCTTTAGTTCATTTTAAATTTTTTTCTGACGTTGTGGTGCAGCCGGTTATTTTTTTTTACAAAAAGCGTTCATCGGTTTATCCCAAAGGTTGAATTTTTCAATAAAATTTGTTCCCAATAAATTATCGCTTTCTTTAATTACGAAGATTTTCAATTTCTTCGTCGTGCCATTTAAATTAATGAGCAGGACGACTTCTCCTTCGAATTTGATTTCGTCTCCTGTCACGGTTCTTGCACCCTTACTTGACTTTTTCAGAGTCGGTTTATCCAGTTTTTTCCAAGTGCTAACGTTTATTACAGAAAAAGCTGCTCTAGAATCAAGTTGAAATTTTATTTGTTTGCCGAAAATATTAACCAACACATATTTTCGTAAATTGTCTTTCTTTTTGTCGTTTGTTCTCATTTGGTGTACTCTATATTTTTTTCTGCAACAAATACTCTTATGTCCGACTTTGTCGCAATTGGAGCATCTGATATTTTTGTAAGGACAATCCTTTCCCCAATGTTTTTCATCACATCTTGCGCAATTATTACTTGGTCCACATCTTTTATAGTTCCTTTGACTTGAATCGTAATTTCGTTTTCTGTAATTAGAGTTTGAGTATTTATAACTCGCGTAATCTTTTGGATTTTCACGAGTCTCACACTTGCTTTGCCCTGTGTTTCTGCCAGTTTTTTTAATCTTCCTTATGTACGACACTCTTCTATATCTCTGGAGCCTTTTTTTAGTGATACTGCCCTTTGACAATCTTCTGCTAACGTTTGCACTGTAAGACCTTGTTCTGTCTCTAATTTTGAGAGAACGCGTCTTAGGGTCTCTGAATTTTTTGTAGAAACTAGCCCCTGTGCAAAAATTAGACATTTGAAGTCCACCGTAAGTTCCGATAATTTAAAATTGTCGCAGTGTTTATTCACTACTGACGCCTATGTTTCTCTTTCTTGTTGACGCATTTGCATTTCCGCGAATAACTTGATAAGATCCTCCATTTTTTTTTCAAATTAGTAAATCAGTCATTTTTACAATTTCCTATCTTTAATAACTACTAACAACCGATTCCTTTTGTTACGTTATTAATTACGTACAAGAAAGGAAAAAATCCCTTCTTAGTACACTGAGAAAAAAAACCTTTTTCTTTCAAAAAAAGTCCACTAATAAGTTCGCGGTATCCTAGCGAAAACTCTTCTTTTTTTTGTGCACTTTGCAGAAAGGGTTACTGTAAGTTTCAAGTTTATTTTTTTCGTAGACACTTTGAAATAAAATGCTTGCTGTTTTTTTTCAAGTGTCCCGGGTTTTGAATTTCCTTTTAAAGTAGTCACAAAAAAAATCTTGGTGTTTTGCAAGTCCCCAGCGCTTGAATATCGCGTTCGACAATTTCGTAGTTGCTACGTTTTAAACATTGAATTCCCGAGTGAATTTTTTTTTTTCAATCTTTGACGAGTAAGTATTTCCCGAATACCACTGTTGAGTTTGATAGTGTATTTTCTCACGCGTAAATCTTTTTTCGAAATCCCGTCGCCACTGTTGTGCCTATATCACTAACAACACGAACGCAGACAGTAACCGTAAAACAAATATATTAAGACGAAAAGATAATACATATTTACAAAGGTGCAGTTGTACTGCAGTTGAAAAAGTGTCCAGCAGAGGGCGGGTTAAAGTATTTCATGGGGCAACCGGCACATGCGTCTTGCCTATTCGGCGTTCGAACACAGCTCCCCGGTCTTGCTGACTTGATACCTTTATCTATATCTTGTTCACCCACGTATGCTAATCAGTGGGCGTCTCAACAACACTGATCATGAGGTGTGTGATTTCTCCAAATGTTCCACTCGGACCATTTCAGAATACCAAACTAGAAACATCCCACATACATACTCTGAGATATAAAATTTTCCTATCTTTAATTCACAATAGAGCAACATTTTACTTCTAAAGTTCTTACGTATAAACGGAGGTCTATTCTATTTTTCTTCCCTTTTTTTCTCTTCCTTCAGATTCACTACATAGTGACCACGTCACGTCTGCTCTTGTGTTGAAAGTTCTGTTACTTCCAAGATTAGTCATTTGCAATCAGTCGTAGCTCACAAGCGGCCCCATCTGTGGTTGCATTCTATCGCGCACCCTCGTTGCGGCTACAACAAGCCTTTTAAGCCCATAGACTTGCAGTACTCCTGTCTCTATTGTATGAGATGCATATGATCTTTTGACTAGCAACCGTGGTCAACTTAATAAAGCTCCATACAGACGGCGAAAATAGCATTTTTCGTAACTGAAACACCTATTAAAAAGCCCCCTTGCAGGGTCCTGTGAATCGTTTAAAAAATAGTTAACCGCCTACATAAATTAAATCCTACCCCCTCTTTAAAATTCTAATCTTACTAGGCTCACCATCTTATGTTAATCTAATCTTCTGGTTTTTTGAGGGGGGTTTAATTAATATTTTGCAGACTCCTGGAAAACAACAAATTATACAATACATAATACAATACCATATCATCTGTACACATTTTTTCTATTCTAACATTCAACATAAACTTCTAAGTAAATTACATGAAACAACCTTTTCTCGTTCTTTTTAATGCCCAATAAATGCGGTTTAAAGCTGGAAAAACAATGTTCACAATTTTCAGAAACTGTCCATTGCTTCTATTCTATTCATTTACAACAACAGTTTAAAACGATCAATGGCCATTCTTTTATAAACATTATGTGGCGGATGTAAATATTGTCAACCATGATTGACACAAATTCAAAACAATCTGATGTATTCAACTGTGTATGTTTCAGTTAATAAGTTGTTTGTGTCTTTCTTTTGTTTCCTCAGCGCATTGTTCTTAACAGTATAACGTTATTTTTTATCCTAATTTTTACATCGAGTGATATTTTATCTTCTTTTCATAATGAGATGTCCTCTTATTTTTAAACGTTCTATTTTCTTAACTATTTTCAACATATAACGTTTTACATATGTGTGTATGCATTTTTTTCTTTCTTCATAAAAGGCTGTGCGTGTATACGTGTGCATTTAGTTCTTTTGTTCGTTTTTTTTCAGACATATCATTGTGTTTGTATGTGTTTTTCTTTTCTATTTTTTTTTGACACGAAATCTATATTCCCCCTAGAAGGACCTGCTCTCAACGCTGTGCTCTACTATAATCCAAGTCTGATATTGCATCGTCGATGCGAATAGGTCTACGGCAACCAAAAACGAATATGTTATACAACGAGGTGTGATTATACAACATACGTCCTATACAACCCACACAGACGCTCTGGCTCTGTTGGGTTGGGAAAGCTAAGTTAGTTGTATTTATTATATTATATATTCATTATATATTATATGTATTTTGGGTTTGCGATCATTCCGAAGTTTAAGCAAAGACTAAGTTAGAAACCTCGAGTGCCAACAATTAGGAAGTTTTTTTATGTTTAAGAAGTAAAAATTTGCTGTTTAAGAATGACGAATTTAAAAAAGGAGGATTTTGTAGGTAAGTATTTGGCACGGATGGGGTCATGGCATTCTGTGGGCTTAGAAATATACAAATACAAGACTAAAGAAAGAATGGGGATATTAATAAGACCCAATGAAGCTAAGACAATTTAAGGATTTAAAATTTACTGTAAGAGGGTGTGGAGTCTAGTGGGGATCAATATAGCTATACAAATGGTCAGAAACAGAGGCGTTTGTTTAACAATATGTTATTGGTAGATGGGAAGGTATAGGACGATATATAAAGTTAATGTGAAGGATTGGGGGTAGGAGAAATTAATGAGAGGTAGGTTAATGAGTGTAGCTTTTTAGTTATTCATAGGTTAAAATAGGGTAATATTTATAAATCGTGTAATTAGTATAATTAGGAGAGTTATATCTATAAATTTCTAAATTTTTGCTATTTATTATTATTATTAGTCTGAAATTAATAAAAATGCCAACTAGATCAGTTGTCTCTGTTGAATCTAAAGATCCCATTGATAGGTCCAATGATCTGATCTGAGCTTTTCTGGATGGGGGTGACTTAACACCGGGCGAGGGGTCGTTGTGGACAGCCTTATTAGCTGCAATGTCCATATATGTCCGGCGGATCTCATTCCTTTTTTTTTTTTTTACATACGCATCATCACTTATCAAGGATAAGATGCCACTAAAAGAATAAGGGTTTAGGAGTGTACAGTAGAAATTGGACAATATAGTATTCGTTAGTAATGGAAATTCATTAAATTCTTTTAACAAGTGGAACGGCTCATCAAGAACTTGTTTACGTTGGACTTGAAGACAACCATAGTGTAGTCAGCTGGAAAGCAGGAAAACGGAAGACAATTCCACATGCGTGCAGTTCAAAGAAAGAAGCTTTGTTCATGGAATCTACGTTTAGGTTTAGCCATAGATAAAGTGAGGGAGTAATTATTGATAGTGTTTTCAGCTAGACGAGTGTTTCTTGTGAAAGTTTGGCGAGGGGGACCATAGACGGAAGCTAAGTCGAACACTTTCCATGAAAATAACGATAAAGCAGAGACAAACTCGCAACATCTCTTCTGTGAGACAGAGGTTGTAGGGAAGAGAAAAGGATATCTCCTACGAGACTATGAAGTCTACTTTGAACCCTATCAAGACAGGACAAGTCCTTTCTAGCAGTTCCTGCTCAGATGTGGCAACAGTATTCCATCTTTGGACGTATCTGGCTCTTATATAAATAGAGAATTGCATTAGCAGTGAGATATCTACTGGATTGATAGAAGGATCCCACCATTTTTCCAGCGGCCTTGACAACAGATTTGATGAACGTATTCCATTTCAGATCAGGAGTAAAGGTCAAGCCCAAAAGCTTGTCAAAACTTGAGGCCTCCTCAAGACGAGAGCCATTCATTTCAACTGATGCCAGATGGGGATCAGAACGTTGAAGATGTAAAGATAGAAGCTTGGTTTTAGATGCATTAAAAGTAACTAGCCACTCCTTTCCCCATTGTACCCCGTGCTCACGATCAGAAGGAAAGAATCGAAGAGAACTTGGTCGTTTACTATCTTAGATGTGCTACCATAAATGGTAGTGTCAGCAGCATAAATGTCTACGAATGATGAAAGGATGTGATTTGGAAGATCATTAATGTAGATCAGGAAAAGAGTTAGACCCAGAATGGACCCGTGAAGGACTCCAACATTAATACTGTGAGCTTCTGATTTCTGCCCATCACCTAGGACTCTTATGAACCTGTCAGAAAGAAATGATTTAATAATTGAGAAGACATTTCCAGCTATACCATAGCTGGAGATCCAGTGATCCATGCCATACCCTATCAAAGGCCTTAGATATGTCAAGAACAATTGCCCTAGAACGATTGCCTCCGTCGAGAGATTCGCTAATCCTATGAGATATAACTGTAAGCACATCTGCTGTAGATCTAGCAGAACGGAAACCATATTGTGTGTCACTAAGAAGGTTATTTTTGTTGAGATGGTTGATTACTTCTCTATTTAACACACATTCCATCAACTTACTCATGACGCACAGAAGACTTATTGGCCTGTACTGAGAGGGAGATGAACGATGACCTGAATTCTTAAATACAGGGCATACTGATGAGATTTTTCAGGGTGATGGGAAGCAATTCTCCTTAAGACAACGTTTAAACAGTTTTGTAAGTATAGGCGCTAGTTCTGATTGAAGTTTTTTGAGTACTATAATTGGAATAGCGTCAGGGCAGGTTGTTTTACTGGAATCAAGGTTTTTGATTAGCTTGGCAACATCACGTACAGATATATGTATATCACATAGCATGTTTTCTGATACAGGAGGAAATATTGGAGGTTGGCGGCCTTGGTCGCAAAGGGTAGAATTAGCTGCAAAGTTCTTGCCAAAGAGTTTGGCTTTGTCTAATGATGACGAGATTACCTCAGGTCCATTGATGATAGTTGGGATAGAGCACACGCTTCTGTTCAGGATTCTGTTCGCTATTTGCCAAAACTGGTGGGAACCAAGCCGCTGCTCAGCTACTTTGGACTTGACGGACTGAGCATACAACTGTCTTGCGTTCTTTATTACTTTCTTACAATGGTTGCTGGCAGTCCTTAAAGCGGTTTTAGTTTCCATACATCTATTACGTTGGAAGCAGTGGAAAAAGTGATTTCTGTACGTAATGGCAGCAGTACATTCTGGAGAGAACCATGGCTGGTTGTTAGGTTTTTGTTGGAACTTTTTCGAGGGTATGAAACGGTCTATACCTACAATAAACCATTCCGTCAAGTCTGGTACTATAGAGGACACATCTTTTTTTAAACATGGAACGCAGAGGTAGATCCGATATAAATGTACGGAAGCTATCGTAGTAAGCCATAGTGTATCGATATACTGTACGATGGAGAGGTACGTCTGCGGACTTACTAAATTTTATTTTTATCTTAATTGATACAACAGATTGGTCGGAAGATCCAAGAGGAGACAGAACAGAAACTGAACATAGTTCAGAGCAAGTTGTGAGAAAAATTTCTAGTAGACTCGCATACTGACCATCATTGTCGGGCACACGGTTGGGTTCAAGAACAATCTGAGTGAGGTCATAAGCAATGGAGAAATCATGACAGAACCACCCCTCATCATCGGTCTGGTTTGAGTGGGTTAACCATTCCACGTTGTGAACATTGAAGGCTTCACATACGTGAATGTTAGCTGAAGGATAAGCAGATAGGACTTGGTCAATTTTCTCAGATATGCTTTTAAAGATAGTAACTCCGATGTTGTGGTGGGGGGCGATAGAGTGCAAATATAAATGGAGTATTGTGAGCTAATGCAACCCGGAAGCATATATAGGGTAAGTTAGGATCTCCTCTGCAGATGTCCCTACCACCTGGTAAGCCATCTTTAATATAGGCACATATTCCATGCCCATGGCGATCTTGGGGATCAGATTTAGAAGTTAAGTTAGAGTATCCTTTAATTACGAACTCATCTAGGGAACTTCCGTATGTTGAACGCATCTGGAACGAACACTGAAATGAGATCAGCCGGACATATATCGACATTGCGGCCAACAAGGATGTCCCTGACGACTTCTCGCCCGGTGTTAAAACACCCCCACCCATCCGGCATGTGCTCACCTGAAACGCCTGGCTCATTTCAATTACGTAGCCCAACACCAACACTCTTCCCATCCAACCTATTCGGTCCAAGACGTAAGTAGGTACTTCTTCCTTACCCTTCTTTTTTCCATCTCCCTTTTCTCACATTTTTATTCTTTTATTCTTTTTATATAATTCTCTTTTTACTCTCTCCATCTCTAAGTTTCTCTTATTTTCTTTAATATCCGCACGTTGACCTCAAAGGGTCAGATCTCATTCTCTTCTATTTGACTTTTACCATCTGAGGACGCAAACAAGATTGTTTGCCGAAATAATTGTACTGGACTAAGTTAGTATCTGAGGTTAAAAAAACATATGCAACGCTTTTTTCTGTTTTTTACCACTTCTAACACACACATACGCACACACATATAGATATACACACACACACACATATATATATATATTAATTGTTAGGGTTATTTATGGTGTCTTTTATATATATAAACAAAAACCCACCCAATACTTTTGCTGATGAAGAGACTTTGTTAAAAAATCTATATGTCAAAATTATTGTCCGTTACTTTATGTCTATCAAAATAAAAACATCGTTTCCGAAACGATCGTACAAATTATGTACTTTGTTGCTGTTCGTTCTTATAAAACAGATTTTTAATTTTTAATTCTAATTTGAATTTTAAATTATCAATCACATTACTATATATATATATATATATATATATATATATATATATATAGTCTTGCAAGTTTATTTAAAACCTTTAAGAGTGAAAAATGTATTTTCATTTGAAAATTATTTTTTCAGTATGTCAAACAATTCCATGCATCGCTGAGTAGTTAGACTTACCAGGAACAAACAATATTGCCAATGTTCTTAAATAGATCATCAGTTGTTTACCATGAAACACTGTTTTGGGGATTTAATATATATTTTTACTTAATGTTAATTTAATCTCATTATTTCTTATCTAACTAAAGATATCTTAGGCTGGAACGTTGCAATCTTCGCTTTTTATTTTCGCTTTCAATTCTAGCTGATGGCACTTAGTCATATTTCTTTTTTTTTTACTTTTAAAATCACGACTATATATCTATTACAATATAATATGAATTAATCAGAAGAGAATTTACTACAAAATTATATATTTAAAAGTCTGGATAAATTAAAATATCATAATGTAGCGCATTTTACGACCGAACAACGCCTGGTGGCCCCGGCTAGTAATCTATTTAATAGTGTGGATGTTAGTTTCTTAGTTCGTCCGTACTTTACGCTTTGATAAAAGTTCATGTACAAGTAACGAATGGTTTATTGCTTCAAAAATGACTAAATTCGAGTAATCTGGCTTTAAAACGCATAACTTGGCAAGCTGGATAAGAATATAAAGGCGTAGCAATTATGACGTACCTCGGATTTTTGGCGAAAAAGGAAGTTAGCGAAACGTTAAGGTGAAAATGAGAACATTAAAAAAAAAACAACAAAAACAGAAGGACCATGCCTGCTAAGAGGTGTTGGACTGATGGAGTAAATTATAGATATCTATTACAATGTGATTTCATTATTTATATTGAACTATGTAGCACACTATTAATTTATTCTTAATTTAAAATACAAAAGACATTATTTTTATGGAAATTTTAAAGAACTTATAGTTGCTGAGTGTTACTGTTTTCGGTTCAAAAAAGGTTGGGTTTTTTTTTCCATATCTTGGAAAATGAATGAATGCCTGCGTTCAGTCTCGAAAGACAAAGTATGCCCCCTGTAGGGACAGATGCGCGTGTAATTATGTGGCAAATGTTGCTCAATCACGAACCACGCCTCTCCTGAATCGGCACTGCATGCGTCAAGTTGCATTAAGAAGTTCAGGAGGAATGGAAACAATGCCGAGATAAGCGGAGAGTACATAGAGCACCAGGAAGTTACAAATGGTCACCCATCTGGTAGCAGCAATGCTTATCGTTACTTAACTTTGGTGATCTGACTAGAACCAGTGTGTCAAATGTGATTATGCCGTATATTCAGGAAAATATTAGGTTTATCAAAACATTATAGTTAATCTATAATATAAAGCTGAATGCCTCTCTCTCTCCTTTTCTCTATCTCTCTCTTTCTCTCTCTCTCTCTCTCTCTCTCTCTCTCTCTGTGTCAGGTCACGAATAGGCTCCTATATGGTTGACTATTTTTAAAAAACTGATTACATATAATGATAGAAGATGTATCGAGACACAGGAATGGGTATGTTTGATCCTGCAGAACGGTGGTTCATTAAAATTGTGGGGTCTGCGTTCGCACCTGGTCCACAAAGTATGGAAATAAAAAATTTAAAAATTAAAAAAAAATGTTTACAAGTGTTTTTGATATAGATGTACATAATAATATTTTGATAAGTATGTTTTAACTTAAATAGGGATGGTATAATAAAATTGTGGGCTCTGCGTTCGCGCCTGGACTCCATAGAATAGAAACAGGCACAAACTTTAATAAAGACTTTTCATATCTATCTGCGTAAGTATACTTTGATAATTATGTTTCCGTTTGAAGAAATTTGGTATAATAAAATTATGGGGTGTTCGTTTGAGCCTGACCTCCATAGAATGAAAATATGTCACAAAGTTTAATAAGTTTTTTTTTAATATAGATCCACAGAATATTGTAATAAGTGTTTCAGTATGAACCGGTATGGGATAATAAATTATGGAGTTTATCTATTTTATTTTTACTTTCATCATCTTTTGCTTTGGTTTCGATACCCCCGAATTCGAAGCTATCTCTTTACAACCCTTCCTTTTCATAACCTATCATACTTTCATAAATCACAGTTGATTTTCTGTAGGCTGTTTTTGAACCCAGTCAGCGACGAGTACTTTTGCTAGTTAAATATATTTCGCGTCCCCTAGAATTTTCAGGTGTCCTACCTGTTCACTAATATTACTTTTAAAAATAGCCTTAGCAACTCGTGTCTATTGAGCAGAAATTCCATCACTCTTAAAAGAACAACAGAGTAATTCAAATTTATCTTTTTTTTTTTACTTTTCTTACTTGCTTAATAGCACTTCTAACTTTTGTCTAATGCACCTTACACGATATAATGCATCTCTTCTAAGAACAAACCCTCTTCGAATACCCTCATCATATCGATGAAGATGAGTCTCTTTACTGTTTCGGCAGCTGGGAGATATGTTTAGAAACCGTTCCTGACAATCAGCCCGACAGATAAAAGGCTCTGAACTAGCCCAGTACCTGTCGGACTGAGATATGCCACGTGAGTATTACTTTGGAGGTTTACCTTCCAGGCCTTGCGCCCTGGTTTTTGGGTGCGAATATGTTAATTGCTTGTTGCCTGAGGCGTCCGGGGAATGCCGATGAGGATTGCCAGGAATTTTCTTGCGAAGCCGGAGGGTTCCTTCTTTCGGGACGTTTGTTGGACATCCCTACTTTCTGACGTTGTGTCACATCATGCTAAGCTTAGCTGCATGTAAATATCAACCCTATCCATATAAAAAAGAAAAGGATAGTTTCACAAAGAAACAAGACAGCACAAGATCAAGATTTTTACAGGATCGCGTTTAAAGTCAAAATATTCCTTTATCATGCAATCCCGAGGAAACAGAATCATCTGATACGGATACAGAATGTGCAATATTATTTATTATCGAACATGGGATCACACATTTTGCGATCGCGTCGTTTTAAGTCACGCTTATGCGTGCCTATAAGCTGAGAACACCGCTATGTAAACTTCGTTATCGTTGCGAGGATTACATCTTTTATTTTGCTGCGTTTATTGTATTACCGGAATTCCACACTGCTAGGCAAATCGCACAATGAAAAAGACAAATATTTGAACGGCCTCATAGATTTAGAACTAATATTCATATTTCAAGCAGAAACCTCGAGAAATCGAAATGTTTTATTCCCTTTGGCAGTTATTTGTTTTGAAGAGAAGCCGGAAAAAGACAGAGACAAAAAAACTAGTATTGTTTGGAATGGAAAAAGATAAATGCACGCGATATTATATTTTAACCGTGTATTCATAAACATGCAAAGAGAAGAACCTATGAGTCACATACATTCAGGGTTTTATAAAGTATGAATTGCTACCTTGATTTAAAATGCATTAAACACAATTAAATCAAGCATTCGTGTGACGATCGCAAGTGCGTATATATGAGTATATTGTAATTTTTTAAAGCTTTCAACGTAGTGTATACATATATTTGAGGGTTAGAAGATTGTGGCGAGTAAGAGCATCTCGCAGACGATACTGACTATATCAATCTAAGTATATAATTTAATACAATATGAAAATCATAAATAATGACGACATCTCTAATACACACACACACACACACACACACACACATATGTATATATATATATATATATATATATATATATATATATATAACGAAAATTACAATTGAATTAACCAAAGTGATCCAAGATGGTAAAATTAAAGTAAATTATAAATATTAAAGAATTAATAATTATAAAATTATCTCAGCCAGATATAAAAGCTCGATAAAACCAAATAGGAAATAGAGCTTATAATATGATATAATTGAAGTTTTATATTTGTATTTTACCGTCACTGGATTTTTTTATCTTCCACCAGACTATCCATTCATGTGTAATCACACTTTTCTTTACCATATTCCCTCTGCTTAACTTATTTTGCTTTCAAGTAAGATCTTTGAGTTACTTGTTGTTTCATCAAATACTTCTGCATGCAAAATCCGATCCCGCATTTTGCTAATTCCTATCCTCTGATCAGAAGGAGAGTATTTCTTCGAAACTCCGCGGATTAAGGACTATCCAATTATCTAGTGTTTCCTTTTCAAATTAAATATGTTTTTAACTCATTTCAAAGTGTTTTTTAACATATTTTATTAATTGTTTGCTCATATATATATATATATATATATATATATATATATATATATATATATATATATATTGTAAGAAATTCTGCAGAAATAAGCAAGCTCTTTATTGGACGGTTTGTCCGCCCACTGATTTGTTTGAACCAATCAAATTGCATGTTATAACTAACTGCCGAGAATGTTCTTTGCGCCAAAATTTTCCTTTCAGATCAAAATTTAAAAAAGAGGCAGAGTTGGATAGACATGAATTCTCACACAGCGCTCGAAGTAGCAAAAGTACTTTGTTGCTTAGAGACGTTTTAATGCCCAAATGTGGGGCGAAATATTATCATTTGGAAACACTAATGCCCTTATCTACGGCGAATTTCATATATTTGCACGTTTAATGCTCTGTGAATCTAATGCCTTTCTTCTTGTTATTCGTAGAATAGAGGAAGTATTTAGGTTTATGTATCATTTGCCATCTTGAGCAAAAGAATATTTTACCTACCCTAGGACGAGTATTATACAACATATATATGGAATAATTGTACCTTCATTGGGCAGGAAATTTACAGCACGTATCTAATTACTTTCTTCTTGTTACATACGTGGAAAAAATCCTTATATTTAAAATTATTACCATAAGTGTCTGTTGTGCTAAATTTTCGGTATTTCACAGGTAAGAGTGTGTTTGTTTTTACATCAGAGTGCTATAGTGGAGAAGCACCGGATTTTTTATATGAATGTTATACTACTCGAATATATTACATGATTTTCGATTTTGATAACTTATGTACGTCACAGATAACAATTTCTTTGTTTTTCATATGGGTACTTCACTCTATAAATACCTTGTTTCCTGGGTAGGATATGTAGAAGTACCATTTTTTAAAATTAAAAATGTAAAAACTCGATACTTTTAAGTAATTTTCTTTTGTGCTAAATTTTCTGTGCGTCTAGAGTAAGAATTTGTTTGTTTTTCATCTAGTGCTATAGTGAAGAAGCACCTTATTTCTCATTTAAAAGTTATGATATTCGATTATATCACGTGATTTTCGTTTTTAATGACTTTTATGTCACAGGTACGATTTTATTTGTTTTTCATATGTGAATCCAAACATACAAATATATAAACATATACAGATAATTAAAATTTATAATGATCGGTTAATTAGTTTAGGAGTGGATCCAATACATACAAATATATAAACATATACTCATAATTAAAATTAAAAATGATCGGTTAATTAGTTTAGGAGTGGATCAAATGCATACAAATATATAATCATATAAACATATATAAAATTCATAATACTCTGTCAATTAGTTTAGGAGTGAATCCAATACATAGAAATACATAAACATATACACATAATTAATATTCTTAATGATCGGTTAATTAGTTTAGGATTAAATCCAATACAAATATCATTACTTGATCTATTTACGTGATTTTTGGAATGCAACAAATAAGCCGATATATTATATATATATTTGAATATGACATTTTCGTTACGTAAAGCAAAAACACTCCTCTGTATTTTTTTTAATGAAAGTGTTATTGTGTATTCATTATATAACATTTAAAAATCAAGAATATTGGAATGCAAAAAAAAAGAAAAGTAAAGAAATGATGAGGATCGAAAACGCACCACTTGTGCTAGTATTCGGTCATGTTAGCCGTTACAGCAAAGAGACAGTCGCTTTCTGAACATTGTGAAATATCTTAATAAATACATTTCTCTTTTACTCGATGTAACGCCTGCGCATAATGACGCCATTATGCTACACTCGCCAAGGTGTTATTGCTTTCAAATTTGAACCCTTTTTTGAAGCCCTTGGCAATTATTTTAATCAATTAAATGCCCCTAATAAAATTCTGCACCAAAAATTCAATCTTTTGAGCTATTGCACATCGTCTAACGATCATCCATCTAGGAGGAGATACAAATTGAAAAACGGAGACAGACACACACACATAGTGAGATTTATATATTAGATTACAACAAAGTTAATCATTTGACAAATTGGTACCGATCATTATTAAAGTCTTTTCCTTAACCCATGGATGTTCAATAAATGTCTTACCTCATCAGAGGAAATTTTGTCATGGGAATATGGGTTATTGTGAATATTGCTTAATAGCACATAGATTGAAAATTAACAGTTGAACAGATAATGTAAAAAAATGATATCCGAACTTGAAATAATGAATATACTTGAATCGTTATAAATCCAATGAATAGAGATGTATTCGAGAATGAATTACGGGATTTTAGTAACATATTTCAGACTGTATAGTAGTAGTAGTAGTAGTAGTAGTAGTAGTAGTTGTTGTTGTTGTAGTAGTATATTTCAGGATCTTGAAATTAATTTACAATTATCCAGTTTCAGTTTAAATGATACTGTGTGACATTTCTTTTTCACATCTGTAGTAGTTTTTATATGCCAAGCCTGATCCAGTAATTCATATGAGTTACTCTTCACATTCAAGAGTATTTTTTTTTTCTTAATATTCCAACCGTTTTCATTATTATTAACCGCTGTATTTTTTTCAGTCAATCTACTGATTCCAATCTCTCTCAGTCTTTTCTCAAAGCTTTTCGGCATTGTCCCTAGTACTCTTACTATTAGTGGTGTTACTGAGATTTTCTTCATCTTTCATACATCTTGAGCTCTCTAACCAGTTTCGTTTATTTGCTTTTATTCTCTGTCGCCTTTATATTCACTCTTTGGTCTGCCGGAATGGCGAAGTTTACGCTATGACATGACTTTTCCTTCTTTTGAACTATTATGACATCCAATCTTCTTGCTTATGTGGGTTTATCTGTTTGTATAGACATGTCCCATAAGATTATTATTATTATTATTATTATTATTATTATTATTATTATTATTATCGTCATGATCATCATCATGATCATCATCATGATCATCATCATCATCATCATCATCATCATCATCATCATCAATGCACTGAGCATAATTTTGATTCCTCACTATTTATATTAGATTCGACTCGGAAATATAATTCATCGTTTAAAAATACGGTAAAGATATTAATGAGATGTACTTCGGGCGATAAGATTTCATTGTGAATCTATTGAAGTCACAATTCTTGTCCCAATTTAAACAGCGGCTCGCGCATACAAAAGTGGCAAGGCAATATCTCTAACGACATGGTGTTCATTGTCTTAGTGCAAATAGCCTGGCATATTGGGACATAAACACAGTGGAATAAACGAAATAGCGTCACTTAACCCGCTTAAATTCTCTTCTCTATAAAATAATATGAGCTTGTTGGAAATGTCTAATGAGAGTGAAGATTAGCGAATGGGTCGTTCAAATGTGGCGAGTTATGGCTGGCAATAAACTGGTCCGAATAGATCTCATACATGTTACTAGTCCTTGGGAGCAAGTTGGACACGAGATCGAACGCAGGTCCCGCAATCAAAAGGTGATAAAAGTCCTAGAACTGACAGTTTATATGACAACTAAATGTGATTTTATCTATCAGTCCGCAATTAAGGGAAAAGCTTAATTTTCATTCGGAGTAGAATCTTCCTATAACATCGTGCATAGAAGTACGTGGGAAAATATTTACAGCAGCAAAGGGTGGCCAGCATTCGAAGAGATAAGCAGCAGTCACAGCAGCAGAAAACCGCGCATATGCAAATTAGGAGAGACTTTTTAAGTGATGCCGAAACTAACGACAAAAAAACTTGTTAAAAAGAGAAAAATGCCGATCCGGATTTTTATTTCTTTATTTTCACTTTTAATTTATAAGAAAAGCGTAACGGCCATGTTACATTCCTTCCTATCCTCATAACATCTTAGGCATCAGTTTCCCTGGTATTTTTCTAGTCAGCATTCTTCTCAAAAGAACATCTGTTACTTATGGGAGGGACCACGAGAAGGTTGCCAATATTCTAAGTGAAATGGATTTTTTTGTGGATAGAACTGGATTCGAACTTAGACCATCCAGTTCGTAAGTCCGTGTAGTTAACTACTAGACCAACGCCATCTCTTGTTAATCTGCCTGATAAATAAAGTCCAACTAAATTTCTTTCCAGTCTCCGTTAATAGTGCATTACGCTTAATACTACATAACTAAGTTACGAAAACAAATTATCCGTTCTCAACATCTATACTCCTATAATTTTTTGTGTGCATTGATATTCTTATAAAAATCCTTTTTTCTCTATTCATGTAAAAAGAGAATGAAACTTTGTTATGTATGGATCGTGAATTGCATCCATTCGCAAAAGACCTAGCTAATTTGGATATTCTTTAAAACTTTCATTTTAATTAATTTCATATTACTTTTCTACTGTTTTATTATGTTAATGGCGGTAATGGGAGGCTGACGTTATCCGCCTGATAGTCAGGGACTCGAACCTTGGATTAACCACTAAAGAGGCTGTCCTATCAGCATGTGCAAGGTACTGGGGCTACATGGATATTGACATGTGGTGAATGGATTCTGGACCATGCAAAAGCTTCTGGCGGGGCCTCTCGATGCCGTAATAGTGGGTAATTGTCACGGCTTTACCTTTTCATGTGCTACAAAAAATTTATAAAAAAAGGTTCTTCCTTTCTTTTTCTCTTACTTTCCGTCTCTGCCCTGCTCTAAGCAAGTCTGCCGACATATTCCACAAATCTCAAATCTCAATCATGAAAGGTTTCCATAAAAAATACTCGATTAAACCCAGATCTCCAACTTCCAACGTAGATTCCCACTAAAATATTTCCTTCTCCAACATCAGGGGTCTATGTTCCAACTTTCCGGAGGTTCAAACTCTATTACAGGATACTAAACTACGCCTTTTATTCCTAAGCGAAACTGGCATTGGACCGAGTACTTCCCTCGATGAGCTCGTAAATAAAGGATACTCTAACTTACTTATCAATCCGACTCCCAAGATCGCCATGGGCATGGAGTATGTGCCTACATTAAAGACGGCTTTCTATGTAGCAGGGGTATCTCGTGAAAATTCAAATTTACCCTATATATACTTTCAGCGTTTATATTTGCATTCTATCGCCCCCATAACAGTGGACTTACTATCTTTAAAAGTATATCTGAGAAAATTGACCACGTCCTATCTACGTATTCTTCAGCAAATATTCACGTCTGTGGAGACTTCAATGTTCACAATGTGGAATCGTTAACCCACTCAAACAAAATCTGTACGTGATGTTGCCAAGCTAATCAAAAACCTTGATTCCAGTAAAGCAACTGGCCCTGACGGCATTCCAATTATACTGCTCAAAAAACTTCAACCTGACCTAGCGCCCATACTTGCAAAGTTATTTAAGCGTTGTCTTAAAGAGAAATGCTTTCCAACCTCATGGAAAATCTCATCAGTATGCCCTGTATTTAAGAATACACGTGATCGTTAATCTCCCTCTCAGCACAATCCAATAAGTCTCCTGTGCGTCATGAATAAGTTATTGGAATCTGTGTTAAATGGAGAAGTAGTAAACCATCTCAGCAAAAATAACCTTCTTGATGACATGCAATATGGTTTTCGTTCTGCTAGATCTAAAGCAGACGTGCTTACAGTTTTATCTCACAGGATTAAGGAATCTCTCGAGGAAGGCTTTCTCTCAAAGTCAATTGCTCTTGACATATCAAAGGTCTTTGATAAGGTATGGCACAAAGGTTTACTTTACAAGATCTCCAGCTATCGTATAGCTGAAAATGTCTTCTCAATTATTTAATCATTTCTCCCTGATAGATTTGATAAGAGTAGTCGTAGACATTTATACTGACGACACCACCAATAATGGTAGCACATCAAAGACTATAAACGACCAAGTTCTCTCTGATTCTCTCTCCTCTGTTCTTGAGCGCGTGGTAAAATTGGGAAAAGGGTGGCTGGTTACTTTTAACGCATCTAAAACCAAGCTTCCCTCCTTACATCATCAACGCTCTGATGCCCATCTGCTATCAATTGAAATAAATGGCTCTCGTCTTGGGAGGCTTCATATTTTGATAAGCTTCTGGGCTTGAACTTTACTCCCGATCTGAAATGGGACACATGTATCAATTCTGTTGCCAAGGTCGCTGGGAAAATGGTAGGATCCTTTCTATCACTCCAATAGATATCTCACGCCTGATGCAATTCTCTACCTATATAGAAGCCAGGTACGGCCAATGATGGACTACTCTTGCAACATTTGGGCTCGAGCTGCTAGAAGCAGCTTATCCTGCGTTGACAGAGTTAAAAACATATTCCGTAGCTTAGTGAGAGATACCCTTTCCTCTTCCCGGCAACCTCTTTCCCAAAGAAGA
The DNA here is from genome assembly GCF_053919585.1 of Euprymna scolopes. NCBI lineage: Eukaryota > Metazoa > Mollusca > Cephalopoda > Sepiida > Sepiolidae > Euprymna > Euprymna scolopes. The sequence continues at coordinate 21,432,040 of NC_136506.1, forward strand.
GAGATTGCGGACCTGTCTCTGCTTTATCGTTATTTCCATGGCGGGTGCTCGTCTGAGCTTCCATCTATGGTCCCCCCTCGCCAAACTTTCCCGAAAAACCCTCCTCTAGCCAGAACCACTACCAAGAGTTTCCCACACTCTTTATCTGTGCCTAAACTTTAATGTAGATGAGAAGAGCTTGTTTCTTTGAACTGCACACATGTGGAACTCTCTTCCGTTGGCCTGCTTCCCAAGTGACGAAAATCTGATTCTCTTCAAGTCCAATGTAAACAAGTTCTTGATAAACCGCCCCCTATGTAATCCAACTTACAAAAATCCCACTACTTATGTTGAAAACGCTATAATCTCATTGACTATCGTATACACATTAACCGTTATCCTCGAGTGGCCTCTGGGCCTTTATAAGTGGTAATATTGGTGGAAAAAGAAATTATATTCATGTTGAAATTCTACATGATTTATACTTGCGTAATATTTGCGTAAAAATGTTATAATAAACACAAACCTTTTTCTATATATAATCATGTATATATATATTTGTTTAAAAAGTTGCCTACTAGACCCTTTTGTCAGTTTTTGGTCTACAAACATGAAAGTTAATATATAGGGTATTCCAGCCAAAGCGAAACTTTATATGTTGGTTTTAGCCGGAAAAAAATCTGCGCAAATGTGTGAAAACTTAAAAAATGGTATTTGCCAGGTTGAGGTCAAACGGCGGCATAACGGATATGCATGCCTTACGTAATAGCTATTGGTTCATATTTTAATTTTTAGCCTTGCAGCAGACATGACCTAATAGCTCAAGCATTAGCTTCAAAGGAAAAGGACAATCTAAGGTAAACATTTCGGTTTCGATTCTCCATGATGTCGCACGAGTCATTTTTTTTTAACTTTTTAAATCATCACTATATAGTGGGTCCAATCTATATATCTATAAAAGTGAACGTGTCTGTCTGTCTGTCTGTGTGTCTGTCTGTCTGTGTACATTTCCCTACGCAATAGCTCTGTCAATTTTTAGTCTATAGACTCGAAATTTGAAATACCGGGTACTGAGATTTGGGAAAATCGATGTGACGGGTGTCAGCCAGAAATTTGGCTGTTAAGGGGTCAAATTTCAACGATTTGACCTTTAAGAACTCTACCAAACTCCTCCGACAATTTTGGGTCTAGACACTTGAAATTTTAGATATAGGTTCCTTGAACATGGATCTAACTTAATAAAGTGATTTGAGCCCGAAACAATACATTTTAAGGGGTCATAATAAGGGTCAAAGTTTTAAAAAATTAACCATTTTTTTTTTGTTTTTTTTGCTTTTTTTGCACAGCATACACCTCCAAACACCCGAGCAACGCCGGGCACCCCTGCTAGTATAATATAATAATAAACTGGGGATCGGAATTAATCAAAATATATTTAAGCGTAATCCCGGGCGGTCTGCTAATGTTAAATAATATTGAATCAGATCAAGCGTGTCTGCATACGTCAATTAGACTGCCAAGTGCCTATGCTTTGTGCATAACCCGTATGATAACGCTTGTAATACGTGAACTCGTGCGTGATCGGATGTGGAGACGTATACTAATTATAAAGCATGATTTATACAATTGCTAATAAAAGTAATAATACTGCTACTAATAATAATGTTATTAAGAATAATTACCAGTTTCATCGAGTAAACCAAATTCTACGAGATTTAACATAAATAACTCATTTGCAAACAATAGTGTTAATACCGATAGCAATAAACGCTTATGTATTGAAAACTAATTGTTATGACTGCATGAAAATTATTTAGGTATTATGAGTATTGAATACAATTATGAAAATAGTATAGTGTGTCCACCCTACGGATTATAATACCTTTTTCTACTTATTATAAAGCTCGGGAGAATATGTCTCTCGGCGTTAGGATACAGGTTATGCACTAAATATGGACACTTAATAGATGGACTTACGTCTACCTAAATTAACTATTCGTTGTATTTGCTTTTCGGTTCAATATACGTCATTTATAGAAATTTCCGATTCGTGTCTTTCTTCCGAATTCTTACGGGAATATAACACTGGTGACGAGAGAAAATTAAGGAATTCAAACCTTTGTGATACGGGCGACAATGGATAATGAAAGAACTCAGATTTATATCACTCACAATAGTGGCGTCGGAGAATTCTAAAGATATTTTTCTGTAGGAACTATTATGGGTAGAATATTGAATTTACAGAAATTTTACAAAACTGTGTTCAGATTAACCAGTTTTTAGTATTTTTAGAACAACTCGGGTAAAATGGAACACTATTTCGTTTCATTTAATAACTTTGCAAACGAACGTTGAACATACATTTTTTTAATCTGGAAAGAATATTTCTTTTGAAGAAATATTCTTTTTAGAGTATTTAAAAATGCTGAAAGTAAAGATAGTTTGCTTTGCGAAAAAGTATCCGAGTTAGCTAATTTGTATTTACAGTGAAAATAAATATAATTTAGAACTCTTATTTATTATCCGTAATACTATGCACCAATGCTCACCGAAACTAAGCAGATTGGCTTTTATGTTAGATATTTTGTGTATGAAGTACGAAATCCGCGACACTTAATGTCATTTATTTTTAAGAATTAGATGGTTGTATTGATGGCAATAGTTTTCCGATGACGTTTAATTATAATTATTTTTAAAAGAAACCAGGTAATTATAGGACGGACAACGTTAAACTTGGCGACATGCTAAACGAAAATGTTTCTGAGGAACGAAAGGATTCGAACTTGTCGCACTCGTGTGGTAATTCATTGTTTTTCCACTCAGCAACCGTCACCTTCAACGGAATGTTGTATATCAAATTTATCTCAGCACATACTCTGTATATTAATCTTCGGAATTCAAGTTTCCTGTTTGTAAACTCACCGAAACATATTCCTCTTCTAATACGTGCAATCATTTGACCTGCATAGTCTGTAAAAAAGTTGCGCCTGCACATCTAGCGTATATGCAAACACTATGGTCTTATGAGGAATCCGGCTTTTTTGCACTAATCGGTTTTATCGTCATTACTAAAGCCGGCGTATTTAAATATTTGTGCTATGCAATATAAGCTAGGCAAATATGATCAGGTCATGGTCTCCCAACGAGAATCAACAATACTAACGTTAACATTTTGCGAGAAGTTGACTTAATTAAAGAACCGGTGTTTCGTCTTGGTGTTTTTTTTTTTTTTTTTGGTTTTTTTTTTACACAGTGATCACCACTTATCAAGGCCCGGAAGCCACTCAGGGATAAGGGTTATTGCAAGTACATTACGTTAGTGTGGAGATTTGATGGAGTGTTTACTTAAGGGGGCGGTTCATTAGGAATTTGTTAACATTAGACTTGAAGACATCCAAGTTGTAGTCCGGAGGGAAGCAGGCAGACGGAACAGAGTTCCACATGCGTGCAGTTCTAAGAAAGAAGCTTTGTTCATGGAATCCGCGTTTTGATTTAGGCACAGATATAGAGTGGGGGAAATTTTTCACAGTGGATTCAGCTAGACGGGTGTTTTTCGTGAAAGATTGGCGAGGGGGGACCAGGGATTGGAGTTCAGACGAGCACCTGCCATGAAAATAACGATAAAACAAGGATAGGCTCGCAACGTCTCTTCTGTGAGAGAGGGGTTGCAGGGTAGAGAAAAGGGCATCCCACACACACATTTACACAAATATGTTTTGCGATACAAAAAAAAAAATGCGCAAAGCGAGAGCAGAACAAACAGTTTTCATCTGAATAATGTTTTGTCGGAATAAAATAAGAAATATGGCAAACAAACTCAATTTTGAAAAAAAAAAAAGAGGCAACTATTATAAACTTCACGGGCGTCAAAACATCGCAAATCATCCTTTTGTCGTTTTTATTTGTTGTTAATTATAGTATTCCACCCATCAGGGATAGAAGCCATACGAAATTAGGATTAATAAGGTTTTCAGTTAAATGAGTAAACCGTAATATAACCGGATTGAGAATGTAAATGTTAGTTTACTTGTCTGTACGTCCTGTGGCACGAAAACAATCATCATTGCAAACGTTAATTAATAAGAAACGAATTACCTTTCTGTATAGTCGCTCTTTATCAGTTCAAATCATTAAAATTATTTCATCTCCAAAAATTAAAAAGAAAACATGGCTATCTGTTTACAGTTTAAAAGTAGCTATCTTATTTTATAATAAAAAAGTCACGTTGAGAAAAGACTGTAAGTTTTTATTATTATTTTAGCTTTTTAATTTTTTGAAATCTGCAAGTGGATTTACATCTGTCCCTTTATAATTTATATAAAAAAAGATTATAGAAAAAATAAAACAGAACCATGTGTTGTGTGCTTAATTTAATTTAAATAATTCTAATTTTTTTAAAAATCAATTCTTTTTTAGCTTTAAAAGGTTTTAAAATAATTTGTAAAACATTGTTTTAAATCCCTCCATATTTGTTGTATTTTGTTTTTAATACATTTTATATATAATGTGTTTGAAAATTTTTCAACTCCCGTGAAATTTCTACGAGTTCTGCTCGTATTGATTAAATCAGTAGTTGACTCGATAGAGTTTTTTTTTTTGTAGATATTGGACTTGAAAACGTAAAATGTAGTGTGTAGGGAAATAACGCTACGGTAACGTGTTCCATTCGTGGGTTCTGTTACGTTTATTTATTTTTTTTTTTTTGTATTATGTGGATGATTTGAATCATTATTTTTATTTTTACACATTTTTTTATGTTTCAATCGATGTAATCTCCGGCTGTTTCAGGTGTCTCTTGTCGACCAGAGAAATATTACTCTTAAACACGGTAATCTGCATAGAAATTATATAGGAATCTTTTATTTAATCCAGCATTGTATATATATATATATATATATATATATATATATATATATATATATATATATATATGTGTGTGTGTGTGTGTGTGTGTGTGTGTGTGTGTGTGTATAGCATTTCTGGTTCAGTCATTAATGGCCAGATATAAGTCCTAATTAATTTGCAATTGTGTTCTTCGTATTACTTAAGACTAACCTGATTATACTGCATAATCACGTTGACACATCGGTTTTCGTTAGATCATCAATTTTTAGCAAATATTTTCAAAGCCAAAAAGAATTGATTTCAATAATTCAGATTTTTCAATGAAAATTCAACACACAACGCAGTGTTTTTTTCTGAATAAGTTTTTATATGAATTATATAGTAGTAGATGCCAATCCAGTTGACCATTGTTTTTAATTATAAAAATAATCTATAATAAAAAATACGTGCAGTCTTCTTTCAACATGACGTTTTTTTATTATAAAAATAAAATAGCCAATTTGAAACCATAAACAGACAGACGTGTTTGTTTGTTTTTTTTTGTAATTTTGGAGAGGGAATCGTTTTAGTAATTTTTAACTGATAAAGATCCACTATAAACGGAGGTCATTCGTTTATCATTAATTAAGGTTTGCGATGACGATGTTTTTTTGTGACACTGGACGTTGAGCCTAGTCAGTTTTAAAATGGGTGACCATTTGAGAATTCCAGGTCATGCATGTTCTCTCCTTTTGTTCACAGCTTTGTTTCCAGTCATCCTGGAATTCCCCCTTTTAACTGGACCCAAGCAGTTCCGATCCAGAAGATGCGTGGTAGGGAATTGCACAATGCCTGCTTCACAATTACATATGCAATCATTCTAACTAGGGGTATCCATTGTCTCTTAAGACTGAACTGAGTAATCATACCTGATCATTGTTGTATGAAGGAGGACATGCTATCAGTGGTGATGAAATTTCGGTGGAAAGCTACCCGTGTTATACCTAAAGAAGACCGTATGTTAAATCGACTGAAACATTGTCATTATAAAGCGTAAGATGAGAATAATAGTCCAAATAATCCATATAATCCAAATAATCCAAATAATCCAAATAATCCAAATTATCCAAATAATCCAAATAATCCAAATTATCCAAATAATCCAAATAATCCATATAATCCAAATAATCCAAATTATCCAAATAATCCAAATAATCCAAATTATCCAAATCATCCAAATTATCCAAATAATCCAAATTATCCAAATAATCCAAATTATCCAAAATCCAAATAATCCAAATTATCCAAATAATCCAAATAATCCAAATTATCCAAATAATCCAAATTATCCAAATTATCCAAATAATCCAAATTATCCATAATCCAAATAATCCAAATTATCCAAATTATCCAAATAATCCAAATAATCCAAATTATCCAAATAATCCAAATTATCCAAATAATCCAAATAATCCAAATTATCCAAATAATCCAAATTATCCATAATCCAAATAATCCAAATTATCCAAATAATCCAAATTATCCAAATAATCCAAATTATCCAAATAATCCAAATAATCCAAATAACCCAAATTATCCAAATAATCCAAATGATCCAAATAATCCAAATTATCCAAATAATCCAAATAATCCAAATTATCCAAATTATCCAAATAATCCAAATTATCCAAATAATCCAAATTATCCAAATAATCCAAATAATCCAAATAATCCAAATTATCCAAATTATCCAAATAATCCAAATAATCCAAATTATCCAAATAATCCAAATAATCCAAATAATCCAAATTATCAAAATAATGCAAATTATCCAAATAATCCAAATTATCACTTCTCATCTAAAAATTCAGAAACACGTTTGTGTTATAAATAAAGTTTTCAGCTGTAATTAGTGGTTTTTATGTCGATTATTCTGTCAAACTTAATTCGAAAATAGCACGTCTTATACTTTCGTTAGTCTGCCATACGCAAAATTAATGACATTTCGTAAGTTTGTCACAATTAAGTAAAAATTGTTTCCATGAGTTTCTACGCAGTTATAATAGACATATATCTGTCTGTTAACCCTAAGTTAAAATATAGTAATTGTTTGGCATGCTCAAACTTTAACTACCACATTCGCCAGTCTGTCACGTTTAGGTGTTTAATGAGATTTTTGTCGATCTGTCAGACTTCAGTTTGAAATAATATTTTAGGTGATTTCATGTATCTTTATCTAAGAATGATCCGTCAATTAATCTATTACAAAATAGTATATTTATCTGTCATGTTCGAGTTTATAAATTTTGCCCATTTGCCAAGTTTGAAACAGTTTCGATTCTCTTGCTTAGGTTTGAAATAGCATTTTTGTCGGGTTAAAGTTTCTAGATCTTACAAAGCATCAAAAAATTCTCGTTTTTGTTTTCGTTTAATATATAATCGGGCATTTATTTGTAAATCTCAAGTTTTAAATTATACTGAAATTTGTTTGTCGCGCTTTATTTTGAAAGAAAAAATAATAAGACGCTGTCATCATATATACGTGCATCAATTGGTCTGTGAGACTCAAGTAAAAATATAGTATTTGCGGTCAAGTTCAACTAAAAAATATTTTCGTTAGTTAGTTTAAATGTTTAGGGTAGTTTCGGTCAGTTTTGTTTTGTTAAATGTACATTCTATTTTCAGTCAGGTTCAATTAAAATATTTTTGTTGGTTAGTTAAAATGTGCAGTGATATTTCGGTCAGTTTCGGTTAGTTTAATGTGTAGCGTATATTTGGTTAGATTCAATTAAAAAAAATATTTTCGTTAGTTTAAATGTGTAGGGTAGTTCCGGTCAGTTTTGTTTTGTTAAATGTATAATCTATTTTCAGTCAGGTTCAATTAAAGATATTTTCGTCGGTTACTTGAAATAGTTTGTTTGTCTGTCACGCTCAATATTTAAGTAAAAGTTTTGTCAGTCTGTAAACATATACTTTTAATGATGTGCTTACTCGGTCTGTCAACTTATATTTTAAACTAGCAGTTCAGCTTGTACATAAATTGCCCTACGTGTGAAGACACTGTATATAAGATTTCAAATGTTTAGACCAAACATTGTTTTAGTAATTTTGTAGAGACCGCAGAGGTCATTTTTTTATAACCTGGACCCCAATTCTCACCTCTAAGCATTTATTTTTGAGTCCCAAATCAAATTAAAAAGTTAGACCTAAAATTAACGGAGGAGTTTGGTAAGGTTTTCAAATGTAAAATTGTTTTTCTTGACAGTCAAATTTCTGGCCGAAAACTGATTAAGAAGATGTTCCCAAATCTCAATATTCCTTATGTCAAATCTCGAGTCTCTTGACTGAAAATTGATAGAGTTATTTGGGAGGGAAATGTACAGAGACAGACACACACAGATATTTTCACTTTTATAGATATACTAGCAGTTCAGTCCAGCTTTGCTTAGGCCCTATGTACTGTTCATAATTTTCTGTGCATATGCATATATTAAAAGTATGCATATATACCGTAATTGCTTTCTATATAATAAGCTTCCTTAACTACTATGGAGAAAAGTTGGGAGAAACACAAGAGGTCATTTTTTCTACTTTGACCCCAATTTTGTCTCCTTAACATTTATTGGTTTGGGCTCAAATCAAATTTATATGTTTGACCCTTATCCTCGAGTGGCCTCTTGGCCTTGATAATGTGGTGACGCCTGTGTTAAAAAAAACTTCGCATCGATTTATATACGTCCGATATAGTAAATATTCTGCTGGTTTTATTTCGTAACCCTCGCTTCGCTTGTTTTGTACTTTAGTCCTCACAATCCATGAGTGATGTTTCTGAAAAAGAAGGAAGAATAAATGTTTTGTAGGTTATAATCTATTCCATCTAACACTTATTGTTGGAAATTATTTGAGCTTGAAGTTGTATTGTTTTGTTTCTTACATCAAATGGTGTCATGCTTTGTCTGAAACGATTTCCATAAAAAAGTCGTTTTCCAAAAACAATTGTAATTCTTTGACCGTTCGATCATGGACGCTTTCCGCTGGAAGGTCAACATAATGTACGCTAAAATTACTTTCACTCTGTACCGATAGCCAAGAACAATGATAATACAAAAAAAAAAGCGCGCGTTTGTTTTATCGAATTATTCTTTTCATTTGATTACGTTTATTTCTTCCTAACCTTTCGAACAGATTTGACGCTGGAAAAGTGTTTGATAACATCAAGACAATCTTTGTTAGTCAAGTTTTGCAGAGGAAATTTAGAAAAAATATATTCATTATTTGATTTAAAGTTGTAAGAAGGTAAATGTAACTTCTGACCGAATTTCAGATTCTTTGTCGTCTTCATTTTTAAATATTTGTCGTGAGAAACGAACACCTTATTTTGAAATAAGCAATGGTCACGTCAAATATCAAATATATTTTGCCCAGCTGAAGAGGTTACTGTAGTTTGCTAGGGGTATTATTAACGACGTGTATTATATACACCACAGAAGTGTAACCAATCGACACAATCAGGGTAAGGCAGAGGGGGGATGGCAATAGCCTTAGATATATTTAAGGCAGTGTATGGCACGATGGTCTTCTCATGAAAATCAGATCCTATGGAATACTAAACATAATTAAATCCTTCTTAAATAAGAACAAAATCCAGGTTGTCCTCGGTGGTCGTATGTCTAAACAATATGCTATAAATGCGCGTGAACATTAGGGGTCGATGCTTGGACCATTATTATTCTTGATATTCATAAATTACCTCCTTGATAAAATAGTCTCTGAGATTGGTATATTCGCTGACGACATGAGGCACGAGGAGAAAACGAACCAACGTATATCTAAGGCAATGGCGGAAACTCTAGAGGAAGTGTAATGGGGTCCAAAATGGATAGCAACGTTCAATGCTGCCGAGACTAAGCTTGTTTCCGTTAATAATTACAAGAAAGATTCTCAACTAGCAATAACTCTGACTAAATATACATTACCTGAAGGTACTTCGTTCAAACTCCGTAGCTTAACCTCCACGGCGAACATGAGTTGGAATAGATACATCGAGAGCATTGCCAAGACTGTTGCGAATAAGACTGGCTCTCTCTACCGTGCTAGAACGTTACTTACGCCTGAAAGTGTCCTGTACCTCTACAGACCACAATTCGCCTATGTATAGAGTATTGTTGCCACATTTGGGCTGGTGCATCTGCTACTAGTCTCTCACTCCTATACAAGGTTCAAAAGAGAATCGATAATTTGATAGGTCCTAAACTGTCATCTAGGCTTCAACCTCTGTCCAATCGACGAAATGTTGCATTCCTCTGCCTGTTTACAAGTATTTAATGGTAAATGCTCCGACGAACTACAGGCTCTTGTGCCCCCACGACGTAAATGCCCCTGACAAACCCGACAAGCCAACAAGTATCTCCCCTACACAGTAGAGATTCCTAGATGTAAGAAAACCTTCTACTCTAATATTTTCTTCCCTAGAAATGCTTCCCTATCTGTACTGACATGCAGAATTTCACGTGTAATATGAACATACATCTTGCTGCTCAACTCCCTACATAGTATCCCTGCAGCTATATTTATTTATTTTATTTTCAACAGTTGCCATTAAAACAGAAGTAAGTTGTTTTATTCAGTTGTGAGAGCTATTTCCCTACTTAAGCTATTTCCCTACTTAAGCTATTTCCCTACTTAAGCTATTTCCCTACTTAAGCTATTTCCCGACAAGCTATTTCCCGACTGAAGCTATTTCCCTACTTAAGCTATTTCCCTACTTAAGCTATTTGCCGACTTAAGCTATTTCCCGACTAAAGCTATTTCCCGACTTAAGCTATTTCCCTACTTAAGCTATTTCCCGACTTAAGCTATTTCCCTATTTAAGCTATTTCCCGACTTAAGCTATTTCCCTATTTAAGTTATTTCCCCACTTAAGCTATTTCCCTACTTAAGCTATTTCCCTACTTAAGCTATTTCTTGTTTAATATTTAAAGACGATAATTGATGTATTTTATGCTTCCTTAATTCTAACATATGATCCACTTCCAGCAACATTGTAAGTTGTTCGGATATTTGGTGTATCTTAATGGAATCGCCGGATATAAACAGATAGTTCCTAATAATCCTCACACTGCCCATTAAGTATCAGTTCCTATCCCATAGCAATACTGGATATACATGTCTAGTAATTACTTCAGCAGAATGTGTTCCGACACTCGATTACGGATATCGCTCAAAACAGGGCATGAAGTCACTTGCTGTAAATAGCAACCAAAGACGAAAAATGTAAATACAGGGCGTGTCTATTGATTTTTGTCTTGAAAAGAAAGAAAACGGTCAGCAGGGAAAGATTTCCATGAGATTATTATTCTTGTAAATGCGCCAATGGAGTAATACGCTGTATTACAATGACGTTTAACAAGTGTTTTGATGGAGAGCTCTGAAACAACGAGTCAAACGGGTGTGGACGAAGAAAAAATTCGTAGACATTTATGCTGACGACACTGCCATCTATGGTAGTACTTCAAGGACCGTAAACAACCAACTTCTCTCTGGCTCTCTCTCCTCTGATCTTGAGCACGTGATACAATGGGGAACAAGTAGCTCGTTACTTTTAATGCATCTAAAACCGAGCTTCTATCTTTACATCATCAATGCTCTGATGCCCAGCTATCGTCAATTGAAATGAATGGCTCTCGTTTTGGGAAGGTCTCATGTTTTGAAAACCTTTACTTCCGATCTAAAATGGAACACGTGTATCAAATCCATTGCCAAGGTCGATGGAAAAATGGTGGAATCCTTCTACCGCTCCAGTAGATATCTCACTTCTGATGCAATTCTCTACCTATATAAAAGCCAGATTCGGCCAACGATGGAGTACTATTGCCAGTTCTGAGCAGGAGGTGCTGGAAGCAGCTTATCCTGTCTTGAGAGAGTACAAAATAGACTTCGTAGCTTATTGGGGGATTCCATTGTCTCTTCCAGGCAACCTCTTTGCCACAGAAGAAGTTTTGCGAGCCTGTCTCTGCTTTAGCGTTATTTTCATGGCAAGTGCTCAGCTGAACTTCAATCTATGCCCCCCCTCGCCAGACTTTCAGGAAAAACATTCGTCAAGCTAAAATCACTATCAACAATTTCCCACGCTCTTAATCTGTGCCTAAACCTAAACGTAGACTGTCTGAATAAAGCTTCTTTCTTAAAACTGCACGCCTGTGGAATTCTCTTCCGTTTGTCTGCTTTCAAGCTGACTATAATCTGATTGTCTTCAAGTCCAACGTAAACAAGTTCTTTATGAACCGTCACCCTAAGTAATCCAATTTACAAAATTTCCACTACGTTTATTTACTACGATATAATCGCAATGACTAATGTATATCCATTAACCCTCATCCTTAAGTGACCTGCGGGCCTTGATAAGTGGCGACTCCTATGTAAAAAAAGAGCCTATGTTATAGTATTTATGAAAAATTGTTAATGCCATAAAAATGTTGTAAATGTAGAGCAGGATGGAATGACCAATGCCCGAGAACGCAGAGAAACATCCACAAGAAAAGCAAGGAACATACTGACTTCCGGTGGAGTTACTTTAATTCCATTTAAAATATATCGGCTGGTTTGAGTGAGTAATAAGTTATAAACGACTGTTGCGAAAACCAATATTGATTTGTAAGAATTTCCAAAAGTAGCACTGGAGCTGTGGGAAAATATTATCCATCGAAGATAACAAGTGTTATTGCTATATCAATTTATTCGACAACTGTCGATTACTTACTACTACTACTACTATTCCTAATAATAATAATAATAATAATAATAATAATAATAATAATAATAATAATAATAACACTGGTCAACACAATATTTTTGGCAGGCAAACTAAGACTGGTTTCTGGGGTTTTCAAGGGCGCTGAATCCGAATCTGACATTAGTTTTTTCAAATTGGCTCTAGTTTTGGAGATATCACAGGGGGTCGTTTGTCTGAAATCACCCATTCGCGACCATAGCTAAACGTACAAAAAACGGCTAAATAGTGCATAAATGTCAGATATTGATTTTTATGATAATCTTAAATCACAAAGACAGTGTAAAATCTCAATCTAACAAGTTAAGTTAGATATAACATCATTTCATTTATCTTATAACTGAGCACTTTTCATAGATTTCGAGGATATACAAAAAATTTGCTAAAAATTTGCTGAATTTTAATTCTCCAAGTGAAAAAAAAACATTTACATAATCAGTTATATATCATAAATTAATGCAAAGCATTATACACTAGATTCTTAGTTACAATGAACACACAAAACAATATTTTATTCACAAAACTAAAATTGATGTTTATACGATTTTCGCTTGTGAGCAACTTTTGGGCAGTCTCTCAAAAGGTTCCAGCAGTAGTCTGCCATCATGTGCTCATTCCATTTGCCTTGATACCTCTCTTCCATTGTTTTGATGTCTTGATGGAATCTCTCTCCCTGCTCCTCACTGTAATCACCAAGATTACCAGGAAATATGTCGAGGTGGCTAAACAAGAAATGAACTTTAATGCTCATATTTGCCTCTAGTTTTCCGTATGCAGTAAGCATCTTACGGACCAATTGCTTGTAATTGTCAGCTTTGTGATTTCCCAAAAAGTTTGTCACTACATCTGTGAAGGACACCCAAGCATTTAACTCAACCGTGTTCATATGATTAGTGAAGTCAGAATCCCTCATGAGCGTTCGAATCTGAGGTCCATCGAAGATGCCACCTTTAGCTTTTTCGATGGAAAGACCTGAAAATTGCCTGCATATGTACTTGAAGCAATTCCCATCCTTGTTCAATGCCTTAACAAACTGTTCATGAGCCCTAGTTTTATGTGCAATGGAGGGAAGATGATTCTATCCCTGGGAACCAAAGGCTCATTAATGACGTTGGCTGTGCCGACTTCGAAACTTTCTCGTTCTGGCCAGTTCTCCCTTCTCCAGTGCTGGATTCTTGCTCTGCTATCCCACAAACAATGATTGTTAGGCTCTCTCCACACCATTGGTACAGCAAGCTTCAACTTCAGCTTACCGTTGGTCAAACCGCTGAGACTTTCTACACAGGTTTTGCACACCATATGTGGGGCCCAAGACTTGTCTTGGTCACCAAGTATCATATCGAAGTATGCTTTGTACGCCCTCTTAACAAAGTCTGTAATATTCCTCTTTTGTTGTGCCATCATATACTGCCCACAGATGTAACAAAAGACATCCGGTTCATATCTGCAACATCTTCTAGAAGAACTCAGTTTCTCTCTGGAACTCATTTTCAACTGTGGAATTAAAAAGAAAATTCTTAATTACTGTTTAATTTATACTGCAACTATATTTATGGAACATGTTATTAAGTAATTACAGTATATAATTATATAAAAATTCTCCCTGAAATACTTCAATATATACATAATCATTATAATGATTCAATAATATCAGAAAATTATTATTTACTGCTTCTATATTGAAGTATTTCAGGGAGAATTTTAGCAGTTTAGGCTTATTTGGGGCTATCAGTATCTTCTAAACTAGAGCCAATCTGGTAAAACCAATGTTATATTCGTAATCAGCGACCAACAAAACCCCAGAAAACACTCCTAGATGGTCTGCCAAAGAAAGAAAATAAAAATTTGTTGACCAGTGTAATAATAATAATAATAATAATAATAATAATAATAATAATAATAATAACATGTGCAAAACGATTCCTCGTTTAATCGGGAATTTAAGGTTTAAATTATAATTTCAGTTAGAAACGCTTACTTTTTTCGTCTACTATTTTTTAAAAATTCCACCGATGATGTTGCTGATGGATGGGAAAATGTACACAAAAACAGAAACATGAAACATCCGAACATGTGCAAGATAATTCCTCGTTTAATCGTGAATTTAAGGTTTAAATCATATTATTATATCAATAATAATAATAATAATAAATAAATAGGGAAAAAGAGAAAGAAAAATAAGAACTTGCGCGTAATAGTAACTTGTACGTTTGTGTGTAATAAATAAAAAATAAAGGAAAAGAAAAAGAAAAAGAAACACTTGTTGTGCGTTGTCAAGTAAACAAATCGTATTTCACAGAAGAAATTAAATGAAATCCCCATATTGTTCGAAAGACTTAGAGCGTTAATCGACCTGATTGAATGGAGTTAGTAATTCGCAGACAATGAATTATTAATGCATTGTTCATTTTGAGAATCCATACTTAAAGTTGAGACGTCTGAGAAGTTTTCAATATAAAGGAATTCATTGTTCATAAGACTCATATGACAATCTGCATATGTAGCTTAACCTAATTCCTATTACGATTACTGACACCGGTGCGTATACCTTGGAAAGGGACGTAGGGTACCTGTGTCGAATCGAGGCATCGATCAACTTTCTACGTCATGCTAGGAAGATAAGTCACACACACACACACACACACACAAATATATATATATATATAAACACACACACACACACACACACACACACATATATATATATATATATATATATATATATATATATATATATATATATATATATATGCAATATTTTGGGGGTTTTATTACAATTCGTGTTTTTTTTTTTAATTGGCTTATTTATTTTATAACATCCAAATATGGTTAATTTCTTTTTCATCATTTTAAAATTGTAATTCTAATATATTTCTAATATTCCAATTCTAATATATATGTATATATATATATATATATATATATATATATATATATATATATACAGAGAGAGACAGAGAGAGAAAAGGAGAGAGAAACAGAAAGACAGACAGACAGAATAAATGACAAAAAACTATATTCCAAAATTCATTATGTTGACCATCTTATAATTTATTCCTTTTAATTTAATTTATATTTACAATTTTTGAATGTATCTGTTTTGCAGCGCAAAATCAATCACTTAATTAGTATATGAATCAGTGGATCTAGTATACCCTTAACTCATCAGAAGAAATAGCAACAATCAATCCGTCAAATGGAAATGAAGTGTTATTTTACATAAGTAAATTCCGAAAATTGAAAGAAAAGATGCAAATCCCTTTAATATGTTTCCATTACGCCATTTTGAATTTGATTCAAACTTGATATCGTGTCTATAGTGCAAGGGTTTATGCAAAAACACCCACAACACAACACATACAGATAATCCTGCTTTTGTCGAATATTTCCATTAAAAGTAAACATCAAAAGCCAAATGGGTAGAACAAATGAGACAGGAAATTAAGACATGTTAAAGAGCATGAATTAACTTTTAAATTCTCGAAACAGTATTATTTTTTAAACTAATTATCGCTTTAAAAATATTAAAACTAGTTTGGATTATCAACAACAAACTAATACAGTGATTGTGAGAGCTTAATTGGCTTCTAATAAAATAGTGTTCCGACAGAGGAATTGTGGGTATTATTTAAATATCGTTTTAAAGGTGGGAAATTATCAAAGACTATATACTGTGCGAGTCAAAAGTGTTTGCAAATCGTATACACTGATAAATTTATGCTCCCAGATTTTCCAATATAATAGCTATGTTATTCATTGTTCCATATGCAAATATATAAAGTATTCCTAAAACGGAAACCAAAAAATCATAATCTGGGGAAAAATATGGATTTTAAAAAAATTAGGAAAAAAATATCAGTAATTGTCTGTATTTTTGAGATGAGGTGTCTTCAATTATTGGTATTGTTGGACTGACTTCCTCATCTTGGTTGTTATAGTCACAACGTTTCGGCCGTTTTGCCCTTCGGCCTTCACCAGGTGTTTTATATCGAACTGGGAAACCGTTTGCTAGGAGTCTCGAACCGAACCCTTTATTATTAATGAAATAAATATCAGCTATAAAAGTTTGCAAGACTCCTTTATTTCAAAATAAATAATATTTTAAACATGATTTAATTTGAAACATTGTGTCATTATGATAAAAGTACCATATATTGATAACATATTACAAGAAAACCACATATATTGCTCAAATAACAATTAAAAAACAATACATATTTTACAACAATTTAATACTTTATGCTCTTTAATCCATTCTTAATAATATCCATCAGCCTTCTATCAACAGCGAATGTTAATTAATGCACTTGTTGAGGTATGATTTCAGAAGATACTTCCTTAATCCTCTCCTAAATGTCTTTTTTATTGCTGAATTGATGTCCGCTTTCGTAAACGATCCTTACAGAATCGACCAGAGGTTCTCTATCGGATTTAAATGCGGGCTTTGAAGTAGTCAATCCATCAAACGTCTACCAGAGATCCTCTGTGTTGAAAACCAAGCTTTTGTTAACCGAGAAGCATGGCTTGGGGCATCGTCTTGTTAAATAATGAGATTCTGGCTTACAGCCTAATTGTGTGATTTCGACAAAGGCAATAAATTCTGTTCCAAAAACCTGCAGTAGTTCACAGAATTCATTTTGACACCTTCAGGTACAAGAAAAAGGCCAAGAATATTACTATCAATAATTCCAGTCCAAATCATCATTCCCCCTTCTCCCTGTTGACGTCTGAATCACAAGCTATCCCTTGGTTCCACTGTCGGAGTCGTCGACGGTTGCACTAGCCTTGTCAGTCCAGAGAATATTTTGAAAATTGGTTTTCAAATATTTAGTGGCCCATACTAGTTGCTTTTGACAGTTGATATTATTTAAAGGAGGACATTTTTTCGGTGTTCTCCGGTCCGCTATTTATTTCAAAATCCGATTTTTGCTCCTTTTAGAGATGGCAGACACTCCTACATGGTCGAAAATAGCTTTGCTTGTGCTGTGTGGATTTGCTAGCACACTCCTCTTGATTTTTCTGAATTCTCGTGGTGAAATCACGTTTGGTCTGCCACTTCTGTGTTTTTCTTTTACCTTTGCCGTCAATGACGAAACGTTTCACAGTTCGAAGATCTAGCTTCAATGTTTATAAAATTTCTAATGTAGACTTGTTCGCAGCAAGTAATTTAGCAATTCCACCCTTTCACTATCCGTTAACATCTTTTCTTTAGCCATTATTAATCAATTAAGGGTACCTGCATAAATTTTTGCCTCATCTAAAAAGAGAAAAATGTTTAATAATAATTAAATTCTGTTTCTTTTTCGTAAAATGTAGTCATGTAAATAGACAGAATAGAAAGTAGCAAGGTGAAAAACAAAAATAAAGCAACAATAATAATGACAGTGAGAAAAAATAGGTCTGCAAACTCTTTTGTTCCGCACAATATATATATATATATATATATATATATATATATATATATATATATATATATATATATATATATATATATATATATGTTTACTCTTTTGGGGGGAAAGACTTCCAACAAACTGCTCGATTACAAAGAAAACCTTTTTCGATATAAGAGCTTAATATTTAATTATTTAATAGTACAGAAGTTCAGAAAAACATAAAGGGGGCCAGTTAATGGGCAAACGTAAATGATGTTAGGCTCTCGTCAGCCATGTTCGAGAGCCTAACATCATGTTGGGCTTGAAACCGACGGTACCAATGTTTTTCTGAACTTCTGTCCTATTAAATATATATATATATATATATATATATATAAATTACCTCCTATTTCTTTTGAAATTGCTTTATTGGGCGACCGCTATATACTATGCCTATTAAACAATAAGTAAGCATCCAATTTGGTTGGAAAAAGCGGAAACCTTTTTTCACTTATTTAAGGCAGTGTTTTTTCTTAAATTGATACAGAACTGATTTGGACTGCCGTGTAAGCTCCGCAGAGAGAACCATGTTTTTAATGTGGTTATTTTTTTTTTTTTTTATAAATTCATACTTTCTGTTCCATTGTGTGTTATTTATTTTATTTGTTCCGTGCAAAAAATATTTGTGAACAATTAAGTAAACATACGTTTATTTTTGTTGTCACTTATTTAATTTATCCGGTTTGTTACATTTTTTTTTTCAAAAATTATTTGGAATATCTGTTATTTTTTCCAAATAAACGTATTTAATCTTTTTAATTTTACATATATAATAAGATTAGTTATGTTAAACGTATTACAATAATCAGTTATTCTCTCTTTTCATCGTTAACGCTCTGACCCCAATCTAATCTCAAGAGAAATGAACGGCTCCCTCTTGGAGGCACTCTGTGTTTTGACAAGTTTTTTGGTCTTACATTTACTCCTGATCTGAAATGGAGTACATACATCAAATCCATTACCAAGATCGCTGGAAAAATGTATGGACCATTCTACTGCTCTAGTAGATATATCACTGCCGACGCAAAGCTCTACCTTTATAAGAGACGAGTACATCCTAGGATAGAGTACTGTTGCCACATCTGGCTAGCAGACGCTCAGAGCACTCTATCCTGCCTTGACAGAGTGTGACCCCGACTTCGTAACCTAGTGGGTGATGATATTTTTCTTTTTATACCACCTATTCCCAAAGAAAAGACATTGCTTGCGTTTCTTTGCTCTATAATGCTCGTTTGAACACGAATCTATGGCCCCCTTGTCATAAAACATTAGTCTAGCGAAAACAACTATTAACAATTTCCTCCACTCACTATGGTTGTCTAAACCTAAACTTGGATTCTATGAACAAAGATTTTTTTTCCGTTAATGCCCCCCTGTTTCGCTGATTTAGTTTCCAGCTGACTATAATATTGTCTTCTTAAAGTCCAGCATATACAAGTTATTGTTTAACCGTTCTCTTAAAAAATCTAATAATAGCATATTTACATTCTTAACAGTTACTACGCTATTGTCCCAATGTCTACCGTACACACATTGACCATTATCCTCGAGTAGTCTCCGGGACTTTATAAGTTGTGACCACTTTGTAAAAAAAATGATATTTTGACTTACATTTTCGTCGTACTGTTCAGATTAGTATACATAGTTTAGTGCGGACGATATTTAAAACAGGAAGTAGCGTGTGCCGGTAAATATGCATATGCACCAAATATTATCTTGAAAAAGATGCAGAAAATAAAGCTAGTTCAGGAAGTTCTTTTTTTTAACAATGTAATTGTTTGAGTTTGGCTGCTTTAGTTTACGGCACATCAACCTTTTTCGCGTTATATTATGTTTAATCCAGTAATATTGAAAAAGGTTTTTATTCTTCAAATTATTTATATATTCAAATATCTATTTTTGATGTTTGGTTTTGACGTTTTGTAGGGGAAAGTTGTTTTTGATTTGAAATTGCAGAATATGATTTAATTTTACAAAAGGAAAGGTAACCATAATAATATCAATGCTAGGGTAATTTTAGTTCAGGGAGTTAATATCTTAAGACAGCTTTATCTGGTAGCGCCAATGTTTTAATCGACTGTAGAGAATGATTGACATTTCAAAAATACGCAGTCGGTTAAATGTTTTAATCGACTGTAGAGAATGATTGACATTTCAAAAATACACAGTCGGTTAAATAAGGTATATGAGAAGTTTTCTGTATTAATACAAAAAAAAACAAGAAAACAAAACGTTTTGACGTGAGATAGAAAAAAAGATGCACGCTGTCTGTTTAAAGTAAAGAGCAGATAACTCTGCAACGTACTTGCTGTGAAAAAGCAAAACGTTAAGTGAGGAATAAATTCAATTGGAACTCTAATAAAAAGAACAGAGTTTAAAGCGACAAGCAAATATACGCCGCGGTTTGTCCGTATTCTTATTCTGTCTTCAGAAAGAAGTCTGCAAATACGGCGGGGCGTCTCGTCTGCTCTGGTTGAACTTTGTCTCGGTCAATCAGCGTCTGATTGAATTGTGAATACACGTTTTCCAACGTTACCGATTGAATAAACCCTAATTAGTTGACGTGGTTTGCGGCAAACTATATTCTCTCTGATATTTCCCGGCTCTCAACAATCGGCTTTCTTCTTAAGCAACCGCACCGCCGCCATTGCTAGACCTGCTCTACTTCTCGCTTTTTGTTTTTATTTTCTCCCTTGTTTTCCCTCCCCTTCTAATTTAGCTGCGGTTATAAAAGACAGAAGGCCTCGATACGACATTAAAGATGTCATAATCGGATGTTTTATAAAAAGGAGACGACCTTCGTTCGTGTCTAATAAAAGCAGTATTTTCTGTCAAACAAAATAGGGGGCGTAACTTATAAATACGAAATTATGATTGGCCGAACAAGATCGCGTGTTTGATAGACATTATAGTTAATAGTTAAAAATGTTCGCAGGTAACCACGTAAAAGTTTAGTACATGTACTACGTAGAGGAGATAAAAACAGATTAAAAGATCTAAGTTAATACTGATACAGGTCAGTATATGTCATATAAGAAATTGCATAACTAGAAATGCAAATATTCATTGGTTGATATGAATTGATGCCTAGTTTTATTAGAGCCTGTATGATTGGTTGATTTAAATGGTTAACCACTCGCACGCGAGGGCAATTCAAATGGACAAAAAGTCAGTACATTTCTAGCTTTGGACTCATTAATTTAAGGACGAATTAGTCCCGATTTGTCTCAGCACCGTAAGACAATTTAACCTAACGCATTCGGTTTGACTTCCAGAAGAATATCGTCTTTTAAATCGGCAACTATGCTGACATTGGAATTCACACTTCTGTTGAATATCGGCGTTTTGAAAGGACGTGGAAATTTTGGACTCTGGACAAGAAACCACGAAAGCCTTCACAGAATAATAATAAGAAAAAAGTAAGAAGTTTTCCTAATAGACTCAAAGAGCGGCTACAATTCTGAGAAGACTTGACGGGCTGCATTAATCTGATACGTTTGCTTTTCATTGTTGTGTCAAATTTTCGCTTAGCCAGAGTTATAAATTATGTGAGATAAAATGTCTCACATCAATTGCTAGCTATCGAATAGTTAATACAGAATTAATGTATAAAGGTTCAAATCGATATATAGAATTAATGTATAAATGCGCAAAAAAAGAATGTGCGCGCGAAAACAAACATGGCGAACAGTGAAAACAATACGGGACACATAAAATAATAAAGGTCTTTACATCATTGACTTTCGATCAAATGAATTTTTTTAATAGGAGGGATGTAATCCGTCGAAGCAAATTGAAAAAAGACGAAAAGCAAAAATACAAGAAGGGGTGTGTGCATTGTACAGACCCAGCCTAGTTTTTTTGTGTGTTTGTGTAAACAGACTTGAAAATTTCGGACAAGATTTAATTAATTAAATAAAATTAATAATTAATAATTAATTAAATAAAATTAATAATTTGATAAAGAAATATTTTACGGTAAGACCTTTTCAAAGCAAATCTTTAAAAAAAAAAATCCCGCCTCACACACACATTTAAAGTGTTTCTACGTATTTTTTAAAAATGTTTGAAACATGAGCCCCACCTCACCCACTCCATTC
>NC_136506.1:21459166-21489166 GCF_053919585.1 Euprymna scolopes
GCGCCCATAATTACAAAACTGTTTAAACGTTTTCTTCAGGAGAATTGCTTCCCATCACCCTGGGAAATCTCATCAGTACGCCCTGTATTTAAGAATTCACGTGATCTTTCATCCCCCTCTCAGTATAGGCCAATAAGTCTCCTGTGCGTCATGAGTAAGTTCCTTGAATCTGTGTTAAATAGAGAAGTAATCAACCATCTCAGCAAAAATAACCTTCTTAGTGACACTCAATATGGTTTCCGTTCTGCTAGATCTACGGCAGATATGCTTACAGTTATATCTCATAGGATTAGCGAATCTCTCAACAGAGGCAACTTTTCTAGGGCAATTACTCATGACATGTCAAAGGCCTTTGATTGAGTATGGCATAAAGGTTTACTTCACAGGATCTCCAGCTATGGTATAGCTGGAAATGTCTTCTCAATTATTAAATCATTTCTCTCTGATAGGTTCATAAGAGTAGTAGTTGAGGGGCAAAAATCAGAAGCTCACAGTAGGTCCATCCTGAGCCCAACTCTTTTCCTGATCTATATTAATGATCTTCCAAATCACATCCTTACATCATTTATGGTCATTTTTGCTGATGACACTACCATCTATGGTAGCACATCTAAGACAGTACACGACCAAGTTCTCTCCGATTCTCTCTCCTCTGATCTTGGAAATCTGGGGAAAGGAGTGGCTGGTTACTTTTAATGCATCTAAAACCAAGCTTCTATCTTGACATCATCAACGTTGTGATCCTCATCTGGTATGAATTAAAATGAATGGCTCTCGTCTTGGGGAGGCCTCAAGTTTTGACAAGCTTCTGGGCTGTACCTTTACTCCTGATCATAAATGGAATACGTACATCAAATCTGTTGCCAGAGCCGCTGGAAAAATGGTCGGATCCTTCTATCGATCCAGTAAATATCTCACTGCTGATCTAATTCTCTATCTATATAAGAGCCAGGTACATCCCAGGATGGAATACTGTTGCCACATCTGGGCAGGAGCTACTAGAAAAGACTTGTTCTGCCTTGATAGGGTTCAAAATAGACTTCGTGGAATTGTGGGGGATGTCCTTTTCTCTTCGCTGCAACCTCTATCTCACAGAATAGATGTTGCTTTATCGTTATTTTCATGGAAAGTGTTCGACTGAGCTTCAATCTATGACCTCCCCTCGCCAAACTTTCACAAGAAACACTAGATTAGCTGAAAACACTATCAATAATTTCCCCCACTCTCTATCTGTCTCTAAACCTAAACATAGATTTCATGATCAAAGCTTGTTTCTTAGAACTGCACGCCTGTGGAATTGTATTCCGTTTTCCTGCTTTCAAGCTGTCTATAATATGGTTGTCTTCAAGTTCAACGTGAACAAGTTTCTGATGAGCCGTTACACTTAAGTTAACAAATTTAGCGAACTTCAATTACTATCGATTACTATATTGTCCTTTTGACTACTATACACTGTTTAACCCTTATCCTTGAGTGGCCTATCGGCCTTGATAAGTTGCGACGCCTATGTAAAAGAAGCAATATTTTTTTTATTCTAAATAAGGTTTAGGATGATTTCCTATAACAATATGGAAAAATATTATAATATAAGTACCTGAATAATTCTAACTTTTTTCATGTCACTTTTCGTAGAGAAATAATAATAAAAAATTATTAGAGTTTAAAATTAAGTGTGGATGCCTGGAGGGAGACTAAATAAACTATATTTGCCATGTATTCTTAACGTTTCATTTGACGATTAAGTGAAGGATTTTATTCTTTTTTCATAAGCGATGTGTATATATATATATATATATATATATATACGTGTATATATACATACATACACACACAGACACACACACACACACTCACATATATATGTGTGTGTGTCTGTGTGTGTGTGTGTTGCCTACATAACCCCAAAGTTAGTCGATGATGAGTCTGGCCAATAATAGATGAGTGACTATTTGGGGGAATGTAAGTCGTCGGATGTGTTAAAAAAACTGCACCTTCTTTTAAGTTTGGGTTACTATAGGTAAATAAAAAAGAAATCGCTTTTAGAAATTATCGTATTTTTAACAAAATGCGCTGATATTTATCGATTCTTTCTTTTTCTGTTATCGATTTTTCAAAGCAGTAACTATATGATTGTATATTAGAAATATTGGGTTCAGTTACAGAAAATTATTACTTTTTTTTCCAAAGACGTAAAAGTAGTGTCTTTAGCAAAAATAATGAAAATATATAATTTTCTCAAATCTGAAGAGAAAATAATTATTATAAACCTATTCAACGAATTTCACACGTTAAAACACAAAAGATGCAAAATAAATTACATTCAAAATTAGGATTTTTACCTAAACATCTGATACGTTAAAATCTGATTGTTTGTTTGTTTTATCTACAATACAATATGTTTTGCTTAGTTTCCGTTAATTATTTAAATCACATCTGTACCTACAAATAAAACTGGGTGTTGTAAGCACACATACACACACACACACACACACCCATATGCATATACATATATATACGTGCGTGTTGTATGTGTGTGTGTGCATATATATCTGTTTATATATATATATGTATATATATAGCGATTATGAAAAATGTACATTATTCTAACGTTCATTTTTCACTTAATAATCGGTGAAAATGTTGTATTGATTGGATAATCATTTAATTTTTGGTAGATTTTTAAAGAGAGACACTGTCAAAAAATACTTACTTCAAGTTCATATTATATATATATGTATATGTTGTAGCTAAATTTTTTATATTATTACCCGTTATTTATATAAATATATGTATGCCTGTGTGCTAATTAATACACAACCCCCATATATATATATGTGTGTGTGTGTGTGTGTGTGTGTGTGTGCGCGTGTGTGTGTAATTCGATCATATGTATCTATGTGATTGGCGGATCAGATGATTTTCAAATGTTAATATGTAACATCTCGGTTGAACCGGTAATTTAATAAACAAAAGAGACATCAGCTGTACGTGACATAGCGATGAAAAACTGGCCAATAATTGATTGATATTTTAATTATATTCGCCGCTCTTTTACGTGTCCTTGTTCTAAGCATTCGTGAGGACGACATTTTGTAATGAATGCGACGCACCTGGTAATCTGAAAAAAGGTAAATCGCATGATTAATGAAAAGAATAGGGAAATAAATCAGACCTCTTAGTTTTGGTGAACCGCGTTTGAAAGAATCTTGAGAATACTGTGCACGTTTTAGATTATGAGGGAGAGTGTGTTACAATTTTGATATGGAAGTCATATATCTTTGGATACATGTTAACATACATATATATATATTAGTATGTACAAGATAAAGTAATATATATATATATATATATATATATATATATATATATATATATATATATATATATATATATATATATATATATATATATATATCCCGTGCCAGAATAGATGCAAATCGACATTTTTGTTCTAACTCCGATGGTTTTCAATGAAAATGCGTGAAACTTCGCACGTTATACGGCAACACCAACACATGTGCAGATATAAATTTTTAAGCTGATCTGCGCAATAGCAAGCAAACGGCAGCCATTTTAGTGACTTGAAGGTTTTTTTCAGCGTGCCAACTTTATATGCAAGATGGGACGTAAAGGTGCTTTGAGTCAAGCTGAGAAGTCTAAAATTGTTCAAAAGCTCCATAATAAGATTTCCACATTAGAAATTGCCAAAGAATTACACCGCGATCATCGTGCAATCAAAAATGATTGTACTTACCCTCAACTTTGCAACGGACGTTCTGACAAAGAGAAAATACGTAAGAAATCATATCTGTCACGTGGAACAATGAGAAAAATCAAGATAGAAGTTCGTCGTAATCCACTTGAAACTAGCTGGTGTTCCTGATGTGCCAAAATAAACTCGTTGCCGTACCAAGAGAATGATTGCAAAATTTGGAAAGCCAGAGCTCCGCCCTCAATTGAAGCATATTCACAAGAAAACGAGGACGGAGTGGGCAAGAGATTACATGAAGGCGAATTTTCAAACTGTTTTGTTCATCGACGAGTCTCGCGCGACCCTTGATGGACCAGATGGGTGGAGGGGAGGATAGAACCGAAATGAGTCTAAGTCCCCAAAGGATCAGGCGTACACAAGGAGGTGTTGGTGTGATGTTCTGGGCTGCAATCATTGGCAATGAAATGGTAGGGCCATTCAGAGCGCAGATGGAGTGAAAATTGCTGCCAAACTCTACATTAGCTTCATTATAGAACACTTGGAACCCTGGCACAAGAAGAATTTGGAATTCCCGAAAAAGATGGTATTCATGCATGATAATGCACCGTCCTATTTTGCAAGGATAGCCACTGAATAAAATGGGAAAATAATGCGATGGCCAGCCTGTTTTTCAGATTTAAATCTCATCGAAAATCTATGGAGCATCTTGAACAAAATATTTACTCCGGAGGAAGGCAGTACAACTCCAAGGAAACCTCTGAAATGCTATTCTGACTGCTGCCAAAGACATTTTATCAGATTAAATCGGAAGTTTGACATCTACAATGGACCAAAGGCTTTTTGCTCTTGTCAATAAAAATGGCAATTATATAAGATATTGATTTTACTATCAAACCATATTGAAGTCGTTTGTTCTTTATTATTGTTGTTCTTAATTTACAAATTCCTAGAATAATCAATGTTTCGATGATCTTTTAGCACTTCATCATATTTTAGCATTGGTTTGCATATAAAGTTGACACGCTGAAAAAATGCAAATCACCAAAATGGCTGCCAATTGTTTATTACTGTGCAGATTAGCTAAAATTTTAGATCTGCGCTTGTGTTAGTGTTGCCATATAACGTGCTTAATTTCACAAATTTTCATTGAAAACTATCGGGCTCGAACTAAAATATCGATTTGCATATAATTCTATAATTCTGGCACGGGGTTTATATACATATCTATATGTACACACACACACATATATATATATATATGTATATATATATATATATATATATATATATATATATATATATAGTTTGTTTTCTCGTATTTTTTTTTTTTTTTTTTGGAAATAGAAATCCAGAAGAGTGTTCAATTATAAGGAAAATACGAAAATACGAGCGTATTATTTATTTATATATTGTTTACAGATAGTTTAGATGATATACCGTCGGTTTCAAATCCGATAATTTGGGACCGTCTTAGATACCCATATTAACCTCTCCTCAGCCAATACTCATCAATAATAAGCTTCCCTTATAGGTGTGTCTATTATTACTTAAATATATACAATTTTTTTAAAGCTGTTGTGGAGACGCCCACTAATTAACATACGTGGGTGAAAAGATATAGATAAAGGTATCAAGTCAGCAAGACCGGGGAGCTGTGTTCGAACGCCGGATAGGCAAGACGCATGTGCCGGTTGCTCCATGAAAGACTTTAACACGCCCTCTGCCGGACAATCTTTCAACTGCAGTACAACTGCACCTTTGTAAATATGTATTATCTTTTCGTCTTAATATATTTGTTTTACCTTTACTTTCTACGTTCGTGGGTTGTATGGAACTTTGATTAAGCACTCCTTATCTCGAAACTAAAACCTTCCCTGAATAACAGACTAGAACTGAGCTCTCCCTTTATCCTTTGACCCCCCCTATTACAAGCGAACAAGAGCAATGACATATATATATATATATTTATGTATATGTATATATATTGAAATAATATAAATTATAAAAATCTATATTGCATATAAGCTACACAGAATTATCATTTTAACTTGCGGGTGTAAATGGGGAAAATTCTTTGCAGTTTAAATGATGTATATATTTTCAAAATGTACGTATTGGGCAGTATTAATGGAAATACTGCAAGTAAAAATATTTTATATATTTATGAAGTTTTAATTGAATATTTTAAATAATCACATATGATATTTTAATTCATACAGCTTTTGTTTTAATATTATAGACAAAATATGTTACGGCTACAATTTATTGTGACCTATAAACTGTAGTGAGTTTAATAGTTAAAGAAATGTGACTTGTGTGCATCAGCTAGAACCGAAACCAACACATGTGGATCTCTAAACTTTTTCCTTATAGATTTATGTATGTCTATACGGACACAACTACTTTAAAAAGTACCTTGTTAAATGTATAAATGTAAATTTTTGTGTGCGTTGAAATAACACATTTAGTTCATTTTCAGGGGGGGTTCGATTTTGACGCCTTAGCGTCTATTGTACAGCTGAAAATTTAATAAGATGTGTTCCGCAGGTTTAACTTCCTTATATATTAAGTTTCAAGTTCGCAGACCAAAATCAAGATAAGAGTTTGTAGAGACAAACAGACATACAATGAGATAAGGTCACTTTGACACACACACAAACACACACACTAACACACGCAAACATATATATATATATATATATATAAGAGCGAAACAGTACTGTATGTATATATATATATATATATATATATATAGTCATATACATACAGTACTGTTTTGCTCTTTCACAGCTCATCAATTCGGCTATACAGGCAACTGTCTCAAGCCAGGATCGAAACCCGACCGTCCAAATAACAGTCAAGGCTTCTCACCATTGCGCTATACGGCTGATGCTGTGTAGATAATGAATAAACGATGTTTTGACATCATCCAAATGCCTCCGCTCGATTTGTTTACACAAAGAACGGCGCTTAATACGCTAATGGCAGTTTGTATATCACTTCCCGATATGCTCAACCCAAGATAGCGAGCCTTATATATATATATATATATATATATATATATATATATATATAAAATGAAAATCACAATTAAATTTACCAAAATGATCCAAGATGGTAAAATTATTATTATTATTATTTATGTCTCGGAAGTAGAGTGAAAAGCACATCTTATTTTTCTTTTATTAATATTATTGGAATCTTTTTTTTTCCTTCTACATATTTTTGTGAATTATTCCATGGATTTCTGCCTTTGGATTATTATGGACCATATTCTTCCAATTACGGGATTTCCTTGGATTTTACTTGTACAAATGGAAATTCTTTTAACTTTCTTGAAGTTTTACATTTGGATTTTACCGTCACTGGATTTTTTATCTTCTACCAGACTATCCATTCGTGTGTAATCACATTTTTCTTTACCATATTCCCTCTGCTTCACTTTTTGATCTTTGAATTACTTGTTGTTTCATCAAATACTTCTGCATGCAAAATCCGATCCCGCATTTTGCTAATTCCTACCCTCTGATGAGAAGGAAAGTATTTCTTCGAAACTCCGCGGATTAAGGACTATCCATTTATCTAGTGTTTCCTTTTCAGATTAAATATGTTTTTAACTCATTTCAAAGTGTTTCTTAACATATTTTATTAACTGTTTGCTCATATATATATATATATATATATATATATATATGCATATATATATATTGTTTATTCTCCTAACTAGATTATGCATTTGTTATTTGATTTATTTCCACTCTACTGTTACAAGTAATAACCATTATTAAAACCCTTGCATTATTTTATTTCAAGGGTTCATGCCTCATTTTATTACATTTTTAACACGAGTATTCCCTTGACGTATTCTTTTTCATGGTTTATCTAGTGTGTGCTTATCTTAAGTGTTATTAAACGTAAAATAATACACCAATACTAACTTTAATTCGTACGAGATTCTCTAACATGCATTCGATATTAAAATCAATCATGATTCACATTATTATTTTGAAGCCAAACCTTCAGAATAATAAGTTCTAATAATATCTATCAATATAAGAAGTTCTTTATATGAATAGTTAAGAATGACACGAGTGGCCTAATATTCTAGGATTGTTGGTGATCATGGCGATCGGCCATTGCAATAAGACTTCTGAAATGTCCATCTATTTAAGCGTACTCCATGCGGATAAAGTACGATGAACATAAATTGCGTCCGTCAAATATGCCTGTGAAAGCAAAGGTCGGATTTGGCATGACAAAAGTTGGACGAAATGAAATCGTTCGCGTGCTATTTTATGCAATCAGTTCATACGCTTTGCACAATGATTTTAAGATCACCGTCTCCATCTATGCCACTCAAGACAAGGTGATCTGCCAATGACCTGCTGTGCAATCTGCTTCGACCATTGGTTCTCGTTGTCGCAGCCAGAAGCTTTATTTACATACGCAAAAGGGGACATTCGGACAATATTGAGTCGTTACTTGATTCGGGCGTTTTGACACCGAGGTCACTTTTTGTCTTTTCATATACGCTTACCGGGCAGAGTAAGAAAATCATGCTTTAAGCGTTTATTTTTACTCGCCATACAAATTACGCATGCCAAAACGGACGCTAATTTAAATGCGACCCTCTCTCTCTCTCTCTCTCTCTCTCTCTCTCTCTCTCTCTCTCTCTCTCTCTCTCTCTCTTATACAATATATCGCTTTATGCCTCTGTATTTCTCTCCCTGTTTGCTTTTCGTTATACACACACATATATATTAATATGCATATATATATATACATATATGTATGTATATATATATGTATATGTATATATATATGTATATGTATATATGTATATATATATATATATATATATATATATATATATATATATATATGTATATTTATAAATACAGTGGGTGCAGTAAATATCCGGTACAAAGCAAAAAGTTCATTAATTTTTCTTACAGGAAAACAAAAATAACAAAACGCTATTCTAATGTATTTTTGTATGATAAATACAAATTTCATATCGAAAATCATATATAATTACGCATTCACTAGATAATTACATAAATGTCATATCTAAGGTTTAAAAAGTATCCAACACATACAAAAAATAGTATTAGTTTTTAGTAATATGGTTTCATTCGCCATAACAGCTTCAAACGTTTGGGATACTTTCTTTCCGAGATTGTTACAAATGTTAACTGGAATTTTATCTCACTCTTCTTGGCAAATTCGTTCAAGGGGCGGCTTTCTCACTACAATTTATAGGAAGCCGACATTTACTGGCCTATATGTGAACTGGTTGTCTTTTGTACCAAAATCACGTAAGGTCGGCTTAATAAATACTTTGGTACATTGAGCCCTGATGATTTGTTCACCTAACAGATTGCACGTCGAACTCGATAAGATCATTTTGACACCGAGGTCACTTTTTGTCTTTTCCTATACGCTTACCGGGCAAATAATGGTTATCCTGTTGACCTAATTGATTACTGTATTTTCAAAAAGGTTGCGGATTTTAAATCCCCTAAAATGTTTGAACCTTTGAAATGCTCGGTTTATTTAAAATTTCCGTGGATTGGAGAAAAGAGTAACAGACTTTCCAAACAGATTCGCAGAAGTATTTATGAGTGCTTTATTCTGTGTTCTTGCGTTTGGTATATACTATGAGACCTGAATTTCCTTCTTTTCGCAAGAATAGCTTGCCTTACATCCCAAATAGCTTTATTATATATCAATTCAAATGCCAGTACGATGCTGGTTATGTTGGGCGAACATCCTTGCATTTTTTGACTCGTATAAACCAGCATGTTCCATCGAAGATCAGACAAGGAATGATGGGGTCTGGTAGTCTCCCTTTATCTGCAGCCTTGGACTCTGCTCTTGGTAAGCATTCGGTTGACAACCCGTGCTGTGCCGATATATATAAAATAGAATGGTTCGAGGTGCTACATAGAGCGGACTCCAGAAACCATTTAAAGATTTTGGAGTCTGTCTCTATTGCGGTGCGGAAACCTTCTCTGTGTCGGCAGAAAGAAACATCTAACGCATTGTTCCTCTTTGGATAACTTTGAATCTTTTCTCACGTTTTTTCCCCTCGTTGTGCCAATATTTTAATCGTTTTTTAAACGTTAATAAACTTTATTTAATTGTCCCCGTATTTTGGCACGTTCAATAGTTCTCCATCAGAACTCTTTACTTTCGACATAGCATTATTATTTTACGCTATCGATTTTCTCCTGATGAGATGCTAGCTGAAAGAGCTCTCGAGAAACTTCCGCCCATTATATTTTAAAAAAATATATATATATGTGTGTGTGTGTGTGTGTGCATATATATATATATATATATATATATATATATATATATATATATATATATATATATGAATAAAAAAGAATGCGAAAAGTATAAAAGCTTATAACTTTTCTTTATTCGTTTTTAATTGGTGACGTGCAGGAATACAAAATAATAATATTATGAAAAAAAATTAAAAAACTTTTTTCAGAAGTACATAATTTTCGACCGATCCTTCAGTCTTCATCGGTGTAGTGAAAGTATGAGGATGCACGGGGAAAAGGCGTGTGTTCATAGATTTCACTGTATAGCAATAAACATTTATAGAAGTAAGGAACTACAAATGGGTTCTAAAATTTACTATTTTCAAACCATGATTTTCATAGGTGGTTCAAAAGTTTGTATAGTTTTATATTGCCTTATATATATATTTGTAATTTTTAGCTTCTGGCGACAGCCTCTTTTATGAAAATCATGATGTATCAGATTTATATTGACTTCCCTCCATTGCCATTAAACACCAATTAAGCTATATTCTGTGATTATTAATTTCTTTTTTAAAATGCCTAGAACTAAATATTATCAGTTAATGGAATAAAAATCACAAATATTATGAAAATTCTAGACATAAATAATATAATATCTTGAATTTGATTTTTCTAAAGTTACAAAAAATGTTGTATAATTTATGCGAATATATTTTTCTAGTCTATATATATATATAAATAAACAGTATACATATGTGTGTCTGTCTGTTTGAGTTCTCTTTTAAACTTCAGACTTTTTTTGTAATAATTTTAAATGATATAAGTCAGCACTCCCTACGCAAACAAAAATACCTTATGCTACAAATGAAACATGCAGCATTCACAAAAGATGCACGAAGAAATGGACAAGATCATCTCCATTGGAAAATTCAATCAAATGGATACCCCACAAAACCCAGACAACACATTAATACATTTAAAAGAAAACGAACCGCTATACCCTTAACCTAATGGTCACATAACACTGAAATTAAAGGAAATAGTAAGCATGCGCCTAGGATTGGTCATAATGAGTAAAATATTTTTGGGACTTGTGAATAATTCTACGAATATGTATCATAAAGTTAGAATGCAAAATCTTAATTTCTATTTGCCGACATTTCTATTAGTGGATTATTTTTATAACTTTTTAATTTACTTGTCCGGGAATCGCAAACGCGACTGAAGCTCAAAATATTTTGGCTCCGACTCGTGTTGACTGTGCCTAAGTCATTTGTACGTTTGTAATCAGTATTATATTTATAAATAAATTACATATACAATAATATCTCTCCCTTTCTTTCTTTATATATATATATATATATATATATATATATATATATATATATATATATAAGAACAAGTAGTTAATAAAACATGTAAAAACACTTTAAAAACGAGTTCAAAACATATTTAATTTTTATAACCGCTTATAATAGCTTATTATAAGCTCTATTCTCTATTTAGTTTTATCGAGCTTTTACATCTGGTTGAGATTACTTTATAAATATAAACTCTTCAATATTTATAATATACATTAGTTTTACCATCTTGGATTAACTGTACCTCTCTCTCTCTCTATATATATATATATATATATATATATATATATATATATATATATATACATATATATGCATATATATAGTAATTTATAAAATATATATGGCCATTAAGCAACACTGAATATTCGGCGTTTCATCAACTAGGATTCGTCAGGCTTATGCGCGAATTCTGTGGTTATTTATTGTTTTTATATGGTCCTCTTATGTTGATGGTTTTAGTTAGCCAATCAGCTTTCTAGTATCCACCGCGCCCCTTCCTATCAGCCAAGGGACATGCATTTTATCGAACAAAGGACCTGTTTTAAAACTAGTGGTTTAAGGCAGACATTTCTTTCTTTTTTTATATATAGAAATATACATATGTGTACACACATATATGCACATATATATACATATATATACATACATATATGTGTGATCGTTTATGTATATTCATGTTTATTTAATTTATTTATTTGTTTATTTTCTATTGGTTTTGTTAGTTTTAAAACTATTTTGTATCGCTATCCTAGAGTAAATTTTATTTTGTGAACACAGTTATTTGCTATTTCTCTTCTACAGTTTAATAGATTTTGGGGTTCTTTAAAGTACAGGATAGCAAACTTTTCATGGAGGCATAATTTACATGGGTCGTCTAAATGCCTACACGTGGTAGCTTGTCTTATTATTTTCCATTCGAATACGGGCGAACGTCCGCTTTCTTTGAGTTCCCAGTATTTATTAGCTAGTGTTGTTTTTATACGGTGTTTTTATTGTTTAATGTATTTTGTGGTCATAGTATCGTGTTTTGAAATCTAAGGAAGTCATGCCTACGTAATAATTCGAGTTATTCGGGATTTCTGTCGCAAATATTGTTGCCTGATGAACTACGCTTTTTGTTAGACATTTATTTTGAACTGGGCAAAATGTGCGGTGTCTACAGTTGCATTTATCTTGTTCGTAATTAGCATTTTTATTTATGGTATGGTTGTTCTTGTCTGCGGTTGGTTTGTTATTATTATTATTATTATTATTATTATTGTTGTTGTTGCTGTTGTTATTGTTGTTATTATTATTATTATTATTATTATTATTATTATTTCTGCTAGTGTTAGTTTCATTTTTTTCATGGTGTCTACTTTTTTATTGTTTATTTTGTTGTTGTTTACATTGTTTTTATTTAGTATTTTGTTATTATGTGCTTTAATTATCATCTCTAAATTTTCGCAACAACTGTAGGAAAAGTTTAAGGTATTTTTATTGAAGATTTTGTGTCAGGGGTTGGTTGCGGGAAAGTGTTTTTCAATATGATCTAGAAATTTCTTTCCAAGTTTTGTTTTTAACATTTGATTGTATGGGGCCGTATACCAGATTATAGTTCTTTTTCTTCTATCTTTAATTTTATTATAGTTATTGGTGTTTTGTTGCTTATATTTGATATCGATATTTTTGTATCCACAATTTTTCCGGCTGTTTCGTAGATATTGGTTGACCTGTTAAATGCATTTTCATCGCTTGAGTTATTACTGAGTCTACTTACGATCGAGTTAGGAATGTTTTATAATAGATAGTGGGTGATTGAACTTAGGGTTTACGTAAATTGGAGTAGCTTTATCTTTTAAGTATGGTTTATATGTGTTTTTATCTAAGTTAAACGTGACGTCCAGGAAGTTTGTTATTTTAATATTAGCTTATACGTCTGCTTTTAGGACTAATTTTTTCATTTCCTTGTGTATGATTTTCTTAAAGTTTTATCCCTCGACTTTGTTGGAGTTTTTTATTATAGCTAGTCCGTTATCTCTATATAGGCCGATATCCGTAGTATCGAATACACTTGTGAGGGTATATAGAATGAATAATCGCACAAGATCTGATGCCTCTGCAGAGTCCTTGGCACCCATCGTCAAATCAAACAAATTTTTCATTTTAGTTTTTATCCATTGGATATTGTTATTTATTAGAACTGATTTTCTACATTTTTAAATGATGTTGATTTCTTCCGAGGATATATCAGTGTATGCCTCGGCAAATTCTAGGGCAATGTTAAAAAGTTCTTCGGATATCGAGGGATAAAAGTCTATGATGTCAAACTGTATAAACGTACTTCTTTGTTTTCCATATTTTTAAACCAGGGGATTGCTTCGGTAGTATTTGCCCACTGGTTTAGTTCTATGTCTTGTTTGATTTGTCCGGTGAGAGTTCACTGCCACAATCGGTTAGAATCAATGGAAGTTGTAAAATCTTTTCTCTCTATTCGATTCATACTCCGCCCGCGACCACTGAACACCGCTGCGGATACGTCCACAGGGATATATACGAGGGACACTAATTTGAGTTCTTAATTGCTTAAACAGTATGGATTGGTATTATTCCGTCGGGTGAAACGCGACTTTACATTCCAGTTATTCTGTGGGTTACTTGTGCTATTTTATAAATGTCTTTTTCTTTTTTTTTCTCCTTTTTTCCTCACTTTATATTTTACTCTTTTTGTAGGGGGTGGGAGGTTGCTATTCGAAGGATTAAATAATAAGACAAGCTACCACGTGTAGGCATTTTGACGACCCATGTAAATTATGCCTTCATGAAAAGTTTGCTATCCTGTAATTTACAAAACCCTAAAATCTATTAAACTGTAGAAGAGAAATAGCAAATAACTGTGTTCACAAAATAAAATTTACTCTAGGATAGCGATACAAAATAGTTTTAAAACTAACAAAACCAATAGAAAATAAACAAATAAATAAATTAAATCAACATGCATATGCATAAACGATCACATATATATGTATGCATATATATATGTATATATATGTGCATATATGTGTGTGCACATATGTATATTTATATATATATAAAAAAAAGAAATGTCTGCCTTAAACCACTACACTAGTTTTAAAACAGATCCTTTGTTCGATAAAATGAATGCCCCTTGTCTGATAGGAAGGGGCGTGGTGGATACTAGAAAGCTGATTGGCTAACTAAAACCCTCAACAGAAGAGGACCATATAAAAACAATAAACAACCACAGAATTCGCGCATAAGCCTGAGGAATCCTAGAGTGGATGAAACGCCGAATATTCAGTGTAGCTTAATCGTCATATATATTTTATAACTTACTAACTAGCTCTACCTACGTATTGAGCACTTTGAAGTAAGTACTTTTACGCATAAATCTATACTTTCGTATATTAAATGTATGTGAGTAAATGAAGTAGTTATATATATATATATATACTCTTCTTTTTCTCTTCTTCTTTCTATATAAATAAAATGAACTCATTTTTCCCGTGTGTGTTTGACCTTAATAGGATTTAAAACCACGACATTACATTCAAATGTAATGCCCCCCAAACTGAGGTGTGCTATAGGCCTACTACCCTTGCAGTTCCTTGATATTCGTATATTTTTTCCGGTGAGAGTTCACTGCCACAATCGGTTAGAATCAATGGAAGTTGTAAAATCTTTTCTCTCTATTCAATTCATACTCCGCCCGCGACCACTGAACATCGCGTCGGATACGACCACAGGGATATATACGAGGAATACCAATTTGAGTTCTTTATTGCTTAAACAGTATGGATTGGTATTGTTCCGTTGGGTGAAACGCGACTTTACATTCCAGTTATTCTCTGGGTTACTTGTGCTATTTTATAAATGTCTTTTTCTTTTTTTTCTCCTTTTTTTTCTTACTTTATGTTTTTTCTCTTTTTGTAGGGGGTGGGAGGTTGCTATTCGAAGGATTAAATAAACGAAACGAACTAATATTGGATTCCAGTTTCTACAAGAAACTTTAATAGTCAGCCGCCAGCGTTCTTAAAATCTTGCACCGATTAGTCGCTTTAATATTTTATTTACTGTCTTTATACTTATATTATGTTTGCACTGATACTAAAGAAAAAAAAAACCAACATTTAAAAAATAAAAAAAACAATTTTCTGGTTTTATTTATTCATTTTTTTCTTTTTCATTGAAACAAATAAAAATAAATAAATAAAATCTAATAAACATATTTTCATTATACACGGTAAGTTTTATTATTTTTCATTTTGTTTCTCCATTTAAAAAAAATTACATTTAAATAAACATATTTGCATTTTACGCGGTAACTTTTTTCTTATTTTTTTTATTTGGTATTCTTTCACGTTAGTTTGGTTTTTATTCCTTTCAATTTTACGCGTCATATATTAGCTAAACCTGGGCTTTTGTGTGTGTGAGGGGAGGGGATTTTCCTTCACCCTAAACGTGGCCTCCTCCTGCTACTACGACAATGATGTCATGTTTGACCTAGAAAACGTTGACGTTTATTTCAACAACCTGCAAGTGTTTTTAAATCGTTAATTTTATCCGTTCGCAATTGTGTGTCTCTTTGGCGGAGAGGTAACGTGTCAGGCATTTTTTTCCGCCTTAGCCTCGATGCTTCAGGTTCGGGCCTGTCTTCCTACCTAATCCTTCTTTCCTCTTTAACACCTTTTTTTTCCTTTTTTTACATTTGTTCGCGGTTTTGCTTTGTTTTGGTTTTTCCAATTTTTTATAACATCGTGTTTTATTATAATATTAAAACAGGGTCGCTCCTCCTATATACACACCTCCAAACACCCGGGCAACGCCGGGCACCCCCGCTAGTATATATATATATATATATATATATATATATATATATATATATATATATATATATATATATATTGTAGTTTGCGCATAGAAAGTTGTCGGATAAGACAAGACATTGTTACCGTCGGTTTGAAGCCCGATAATAAGGACCGATTAAGGTATCCATAGCAAGCCATATAAGATATCCATATCAAACTCTCTTCATCCAATACTCATCATCAGCCAATGCGAGATAAGAGCTTGATACGGTCCTAATTATCAGGCTTGAAACCGACGGTAACAATGATTTGTCTCATCTAACAACTTTCTGTACACAAAATACAAAATATAAATACGCACTTATCTTTGGATTTTCCTTTTAATTGAGCACTCTGCTGTATTTCTTTTTCCAAAATAAACTAATCACATCATTGAACTGAACCAAAACCTATCGGAACAGAAAACGACCACAGAAATTTCAACAGCAATAGAACAATGCTACCATAACAGCGTCAGAACAACAAAAAAAAACTTAAGAATACATTTAACTGGCTACTCCATAAGTACAACACAACCAATAATAATTACAGACCACACAAAAACAACATAAGCGACAACAAGAAACCCATAAATAACTCGCTCGTCAGAGACCAAACAATTCCCTGACACCTAACGAAATCGAACGTCTAAGCCGCGGCCCCAAGTTCATAACCACACAGAAAGTAAATAACTGATTAAAACTCGAAATGGAAACACAGATCTGTAGAGCAGCATATCATCTGAAAGGGCTTTCCGCCTTCAAACAAAACCCACAGGTCACACATCATTCCACCGTGAATAACACCTATGAGTTTCCTACTTATAAATCCGACCGCATCCACAACCAGAGAACCCCGAACTAGACTTTAGACTCACAAGTCTTAGACATAACATAAGAGACATCATCCAACGCGACCAAGCTAACATCGCACCCAACCTCACTAACACAACTACTCACCATATTAAAGATAAAACCTTAAGAGTCTTACCCTCCGACAAAGGAACAGAATTTTGCGTCATCAACCAAGATACACTAGAACACTTTAACCATGATACACTATACTGTCCCACCATAAACATCTCTTCCTCCGATATCAAAAATCAAACCAATACAGCTCGGACCGCAGAAAAAAAGAAACATACCCAAAAGATACATGCGAAATATCATTACAAAAAACGCAAACCACCCAGATTCTACCACATATAACATTAGGATTAATCCATTTGACTACTTATCACCTCCTACTATGATTAGTACTTTATATATTTACATTCTTATTTATTTAAAATTAAAAAGATATAAAAGTTAAAAATAGTTCTATATATACATTTTTTTGCATAATACATTTTATACATTCCTAACAAAGTTTTGGATTTCCTTTATTAATATATACTGGTTAATTTATACGATTCAAAAACATCAGATAACGAACGAATGGATTATTTAACTGTTTAAATATTTTAGTTTTATGCCCACCTTGTTAAATCATCCTTATTACAAAGCTAGGGGTATAAAATTTATTAATTTTAAGATAACGCGAGCTATTTTCAAAAACTCTTGCATAATAGTTCCATAAAACATAAAAACAAAGTAGGTATTTGAAAGGGGAAAGAGTTTCTTTTATTGAATACTTTATAAAAAGAAATCCCATCCTCAATTTTTATATCTAAATCCAGAAATGTGGCCTGTTGTCCTCTGTTCAAAATTCAATTCTAACTGCTTTGAAGATATTGGTCCTTGATATGACCTTAAACTATATCCAGTGGTAAGGCCCCAGCTTGTGGGCTTTGGGGAATGTGGCGCCACCTTGTAATTGTAATTGCTTCCAGGTCAACTCTGACCCGGAGTGGTAGTACCTGTTAGGGTCCCAACTATGGGTTAAATAGAAACTGTCTTGAAATCAACAAATATTCTATTAAAAAAATCTTTCTTCAAATCTTTGGATTCGGCATTAAATAACCTGAAAAGGGTTGATATGTCATCCCCGGTGGGCTTTCCTGAGGCCACAATCCTAATTGGAGAAAGGTCAGCTGATGGTCTACTTGTGATGCATGTCTGAAGCTCTGCATAACCTCTTGTTTAGCTCCCCCTCGCCGAAACTTTTTAAAAAAAATATGACGACAGTACAATTTTAAAATAAGCTTAAACCAGGATTAGGAACAAACAAATTCAACTTGCCTCCTCCCTTGAGGCTCTCATTCACAAATATCCGTGGGCTTAGAACTAATTTAGCTGATGTTGAAGCATTTCTCTTAACAAATACCCCGGATATCTTAGCACTAAGTGAGACTAACCTACACTCCTCCATTCCCTCTAACCACTTTAACATGCCTGGATATCTCCCACTCTGCCGTAAGGACTCTGACAGACATATGCACGGACTTGGAGTTTACATTCGTAATACCCTTCCCTTGACTAGAGAAACAAACCTAGAAACAGATGATCAAGCCTTTATGTGCTTTAGACTAAAC
This sequence comes from Euprymna scolopes, assembly GCF_053919585.1. Classification (NCBI taxonomy): domain Eukaryota; kingdom Metazoa; phylum Mollusca; class Cephalopoda; order Sepiida; family Sepiolidae; genus Euprymna; species Euprymna scolopes. The sequence continues at coordinate 21,477,841 of NC_136506.1, forward strand.
ATGCAACACAATATTAGCTACTATTATTTTCTCTACCGCTCTCCCTCGACTCAGGACTGCTCCATAATAAACAAAGTATCTGACAGCATAGCCACGGCACTGTCCCTCGACACTAGCGCACAAATACATGTATTTGGTGACTTTAATGTCCACCACAATAACTGGCTTGGATTCTCTACTCACACAGATGCAGCGGGCAGCACAACCCATAGCTTCGCTATATCTCACTCCCTATCACTAATTGTTACGTTTCCAACCCGTTTCCCTGACCAGGAAGAACAACACGCATCACTTCTAGATCTGTTTTTGACCACAGTTCCCGATGACTGCATAAGGAAGGCCCACAGCCCACTTGGGAACGCTGATCATGCAGTGATAATGGTTGAAATCGCCCTAAACTCTAGACCCAAAACTGAAGAGCCAGTGCTCAAAACAACGAGATATGGGAAGCCATCAGGGAACTAATTAGAGATGCTCCATAGAAAAATATTTTCTATCTCCCTGCTGAACAATGTGCAAACGAGACCACTGACTGGTTCAAAACTGCAATCGAAGCGCATGTTCCCATGCGGAAATTTTATAGTAAGCCTCACTCTGCCCAATGGTTTACGTCGACTTGTGCAACTGCCATTGCTCAAAAGCAGCATGCATACCGTAGTTTTAACCGACATCAGTCTAGTTCAAGCCGACTGAAGTATATAGAAGCTAGAAATAACGTTAAGAAAGAAATAGCGACAGCTAAGAGAGAATTTACGGAAACCACTAAAAAGCGCATCGAAGCACAAAAACTAGGAACTCGAGACTTCTGGAAAATCTACAACAGTGTAGTAAATAATGGGTAATCAACAATTCCCCCACTAACCAACAATCACGAGGTTGTCTCCTCAGCAACTGACAAGGCTAACATGCTTGCCAGTCGGTTTGCCTCAAACTCCACACTGGACCCTTCCAACGACCCCCTACCTGACTTTCCTATGCGGACAGACGCCACACTAGACGATCTGAAAACCACCCCTGCTCAAGTGCATGCTATCATAAAAACCCTTGACACCTCAAAAGCATGTGGACCCGATCTTATCCCAGCTGTGCTATTAAAAAAGTGCTCAGCCGAAGTAGCTCCAGTTCTCTCCAAACTCTACAACAAATGCCTTAAGGAAGCTTGCTTTCCGGGCTGTTGGAAAACTGCTTCTGTTGTACCAGTATTCAAGAATTCTGGCGAAAGGACAGACCCATCAAATTATCGCCCCATTAGCCTCCTCCCACTTTTTGCCAAAATATTTGAGACCATAATTAACCATGCTCTAGTCCATCATCTTACAGATGCTAAACTACTGACTGACAAACAATATGGATTTAGACAAGCCCGTTCCACAGCAGACATCCTAACTGTGATCTCTGAACATATATACAATTCACTGAACAAAGCGGGGGAGGGCAGAGCGGTAGCTCTAGATATATCTAAGGCTTTTGACAGGGTATGGCATGAGGGTCTCCTCAGTAAAATCAGATCATACGGTATCACTGGTAGAATACTTAACATAATTAAATCCTTCTTAGATAAGAGAAAAATCCAGGTTGTCCTCGACGGTCGTACATCTAAACAATATGATATAAATGCGGGGGTGCCCCAGGGTTCTATCCTTGGACCTCTATTGTTCCTGATATTCATAAATGACCTCCCCGACAACATTGCCTCTGAGATGGGTATATATGCTGATGACACTACACTCTATGGCAGGCACAACAGGAAGACGAATGAACACATTTCTATAGAAATGGCAGAAACACTAGAGGAAGACCTCCAATCTGTAGTGGAATGGGGACAAAAGTGGTTGGTCGCGTTCAATGCTGCCAAGACTAAACTAGTTTCATTCAATAATTACAAGAAACCCTCTCTACCACCCATAGCAATGGCCAACGACTGTTTATCTGAGAGTCCATCTTTCAAACTCCTTGGCCTAACGTTCACAGGAAACATGAGTTGGAACAATTACATTGAAGGTATTGCCAGGGCCGCTGCAAGAAAGGTGGGCTCTCTCTACCGTGCTAGAAAACTACTAACACCCGAAAGTATCCTGTACCTCTATAAGGCCACCATTCGCCCATGTATGGAGTATTGCTGCCACATCTGGGCTGGTGCATCTGCTACTAGTCTCTCGCTCCTTGACAAGGTTCAAAAGAGAGTCGCAAACCTGATAGGCCCTGAACTGGCATCTAAGCTTCAGCCTCTGTCCCATCGACGTAATGTTGCATCCCTCTGCCTTTTCTACAAGTATTTTAGTGGTGAATGCTCTGACGAACTGCAATCACTTGTGCCCCCACGACGTGAGCACCCTCGACAAACCCGACAGGCTGTTAAATCCCACCCCCACACTGTAGAGATATCTAGATGTAAAGGATCTTTTTACTCCAATAGTTTCTTCCCCAGAACCGCAAGACTCTGGAATTCCATTCCAGGTCCCTGCTTCCCCAACAGTACTGACGTGCAGAAGTTCAAGTGTAACGTGAACCGACACCTTGCTGCCCAAATCCCTACATAGTACCCCAGTAGTGTTGCCCCTGATAGTAGCCCCTACACCAAAGTGGCAATTTGCCTTGTTTGGGGTGAAAATTTAATAAAAAAAAAAAAAAAAAAGAAACAACCCGCCCACCAATCTTTGGAGATATAAGATGTTTATTTATTTATTTTTTTTTCCAAATTCATCGTTATCGTTTATACATATGAGATCATCTATAAATCTCCTACACCCATGAAAATGGTATGTTTTAGATATATCATTTTTATTCGTGATGATATGCATATATATATTTGTGATTATATATATATATATATATATATATATATATATATATATATATATATATACTCGGGTTTATGTAAATTCGGATTAGCCGAAAATGGTGCAGAATCCAATCCAATTGGGATACCTATCCTTTGAAGTAATATTTTATTTAATATTTGAAAATAACATTAAAATAGCTTTAGGTACACTAGTTTTGCTGTTTTTTATACCAAAAACTTTAGAATATACACACACACACACGCACACACATATATATATATATATATATATATATATATATATATATATATATATACACGGAAGAACACGTTGACACACCGGTTCTCACCAGATCACCGAAGTTAAGCAACGTTGGGCTTGGCCAGTATAAAATGGGTAACAATATGGGAAAGCGAGGCGCTGTATGTAACCCGAGGTAAAAAAAAATACCAGGTGTGGAAACTGGCGCGGTCTATCCTTCTCCCGAGAGTAGGTGGGCCATTCTTACTTCGGGGTAGGCCACCCATCCAGTGATAGCCTCACGATAAAAAATACCCTTGATAGCCTTGGCGAAGCATCAAGTATTTCCATCCATAAGAAAAAAACGTGAAAGATTTCTCGGAATTTGTTCACGTTCTACCTGCGCCTTGGATGAAACAACAACAACAACAACAACAACAATATATATATATATATATATATATATATATCTTCATCATCTTACGTATTTATATGAATTGAGTATCGGATAGTCTTCCGATGGTAATATGTGATCTGTCTGATGACACCATAAACCAATAACGTAGAGATAATTAGCCTTACGTGGAAGAGATGAAGTAGCGGCATATCTAAATATACATTTACTTGTCCGTACATCCAGTCTCACAAAAGACATCATCACAAACATTAATTAATAGAAAACAGATTATCTCCCTTTATAGTCATTATTTATCAGTTTAAAATCATTAAAATTGTAATCTTATAAAAGATTAAGTGGTCGCATATACTGATAATTATTTTAAATATCCTACCTGTTCTTTTATGTGTGCACTCGTTTAGTAGTCATGATATTTTGCAATGAATAAGATGCAAATGGTAACTAAAGGAGCATGATAAATAATGGATAAATGACAAGAAGAAAAAGTTATATGTCTAGGCTTTAGTGAACTGCGTTTTAACAGAAAAACACACTGATTCCTATTTAGATTCTGACAATTTTTTTTTTTTTTGGTTTTGTTCTCTAGTCAAATTATTGACGTTTATTTTCTTTGAATGGAAGTGATAAAGGTTGGTTACAGCTGGAAACATACATACGAAGTACCACTAGACGTCCAGTATTAATTGGTTGACGGTTTCTATGCACTGCCACACAATAGAATATGTTTATGTCTCCATTTGCTGAAAATTACCCAAAAGCGAGATCACATGGATATACATCTGGAAATGTTATGTTTTTCTGGTTACATCACCGTGGGGGTCAAAATGGTCAAAATAGCACTTTACCGGACAGAGAATCTTTTCTGACTATTTAATTTTGCTGAGAATTACCCAAAATGAAGACCACATTGATATACATCTGGAAACGTAATATTTGAGGGTAATAAAATCCTGGAGTTTGAGCCCCAGGTTGTTTTAGGGGTGAAAACACACTTTTTGGGGCCAATTTTTATTTTTATTTTAAAATTCGTACTTGTGTCTACATAGAGATTTTAAATGGTACCGGATTTTTTAAAATTGAGGCATCGTTTGTCATGAAACGGTGTCATTAAGCTGTTATAGCCCAATGTTTTACATTAGCCTAGGGGTTTAAATGGTCAAAATAGTTAACAGTTCTGTGACTGATTTTGGCTTACAGTACAAGGGAAGAAATTTTTTTAGACTTGATTTTAGAAATATTTATATATTCGAAGATTTAGATTTAATAGATGCGATTGGTTGTATACTCGTGTACTGCAAACCTGGCCCATTATTGATTGTCTTAAATCATTTCAACAACTTGCCTGTTGGTACTTTTATTGGGTGATTTCAATTTAGATCAGCTACTTCCAAACAATGTGGTACTAAAAGAATCTATTAATAAATCTCAACAATTTCCTCAGCGCGCAAATTATGCCACTCAAATCGATTGGACTTAATTATTGATACAGAACTCTCTTCTTCCCAGCCCATTTAGTGGTCATTTTTTTTTACATTAATGTGTGATTATTGTATATATGTTTTGATTTATTTACTTCATATCGATAAAAGACCAAAAATATAACATATGTGAACTCCCCCTAAAAAATCTAACATATAAAAAATATAAATAAAACCTTATACAGCCGCAATACCTTTTAATAAAGTTGCTTCATTATCTTTTATTCAAAAATATGACAAAGGCATCGGTCGGGAGAACATATAGATTTGGGCTTGTTTTCATGAAATCTACATTCATCCAGTTTATTAATACTATTCTTCGAAACATGCAAAGTTATTCAATCACGAAGAATGTCAAATGAAAAAGCATTCATTATTCAGCTTTCATAGTGCAAAGGTTACATTATAAAACGGATGTCCAAAAGCTTCAAACATTTTATGGGGGTCAGCCATCGCTTATCAAGGCCCAAATGCCACTGGAAGATAACGGTTGCTTGGAACTGGTTGTGTTTGGTTATTTAACAGAACTTGTTTAGATAAATCTTGAAAGTGACCGAGCTATTGTAAGCTAAGAATGCAACCACGCTATTTATACCACAAGCGTGTAATTTTTAAGGAAATTAACTTTCAAGTAGTTTACATTTTTAGCACAGATATATAATAAGAAAACTGTTAGCAGTTGTTGTAGAGAGATGAGTATCGATTGCAGATATCCTATAGAGGGATCGTAGATAGAAGCTTAGTTCAGGATTGCTATGAAAGAAGTGGAGCGATCTAGCTGAAATTGTGTATGAGTTTTGTTTTATATAAGTTGCAGTGAATTACGTGTTATGGGATTCAGAGAAATGTATAATGATACCTGTGAGCTTTGGGGGGGCCGTGTTGATATGAATATTAAAAGCCTTTTTTCTATTCGAATTTATTTGCTTTCCCACCAAAGCAAAATGTGACACGAGGGCGTTTTTAAAGTGGGGTTAAACCAGCTCCCCCCAAAAAAGGGAAAAGGGACACTCTGGTTGGGACCAAAAATAATAATTGTCCCAGTATAGAGGGTTTCCCCTCCATTGACTGGGACAAATTACCTTAAGTGCAGCATCTGCAGAACAGATACTACACTTTGATTCCGGTCCGAAGGCCAAGAACAACAGAAAAAGAGAAAGCCTTTTTTCTATTTACTTAAAAAGAAAATACAACTTTGTTATATAGTGGCCGTGGGATTGCATTTACTAATTTGCATAGTCTTTTAAACATTTATTTTAAGTAATGCCCTATTAGTTTTTGTCGGTTCTCCTATGAGATAATCATCTTTAGTTAACTATTACGAGTTATTATATTCATGCAGATATTCTACATGATTTATACTTGCGTAATATTTGCGTCAGTTATTTATCTACAGACATGAAACCTGATTTTTGGGGTATTTGAACCAATGCAAAACTTTATATTGGGTTTTAGAAATTTGGTGCAAAAGTGTGGAAATAAAAAAAATGTAATTTGCAAGTTGAAGGTCGAACGACGGTATTACGGATATGCATGGGTATCGTAATAGCTATTGGATTATGTTTTAATTTTTATCCTTGCAGCAAACATGTCTTCATAGGTCAGGCATTAACATATTAGGTCCAATACAATATAATAATAAATACGAAATCTGCATTAATCAGAATATAATATTGAGGCGTATTTTACGGTCAAGGAATGGCGGGCGGTCTGCTAATATGATGATTGCAACGTATTGTCAGACGAGTGCCACTCCCTCAGTCACTGAAAGTCTATGAGCCCGAAGATAACCTTTTTTTCTTTTAGTCCTGCCAGCGAATTCACACGCTCAAGCACACATAACATTGAAGACGGTCCTTGGCATGCATACATATATGTATACATTAAACACATACATACACATACATACCCATAAGCATACACACATGCACACATCCATCCATACATACATCCACAATACATATAACACATACATACAAACATATACATACACACATGCACAAACATATACATACATATTCATACACATATATACAAACATATGCAAATTCATACACGCATATACATATTCACATACATATACGCACACATGTATGCACATATACATACACATAAAGTGACCTACATATACCTATACATACATATATATGCACCTATACGCATACATATATATACATACACACAAATATATATATATATATATATATATATATATATATATATACATACAAACCCACATAAACATATATATACAATAAAAAAATTAATAAAAATATAAACACAGATACATATATACATACATATACAAATAGGAATACATACACATACATACACTAGTACATATATTAACATGCATACATACATACATACATACATACATACACACATGCATACGCATATGTATATAGAGAATGATGGCAGATAAATTATTACATGCTTCCAGCATTTCAGGGCTACACGCGGGACAATTTTTCCATCGCCACGGACAATTTTTTATAGACAAATGCCTGAGGAAGTATCTATAAAAAGATGATGCTACAGAGTTTTAGCTTTGTACGACAGTCTCTCTCTCGGTTCAAAATATTGAGATCCAGCAACAAGCATGAGCAAGATAGCCAGCAACAAGTCAAACTGCAGACCAGCTTAATGCGGGTACTGGTCTCCCGCTTAATGTTTTTTTTTAATCAGAGATTTGCTTCACCCATAGGGGTTGCCTTAACAATGCTTTTGAGCGTCCTCTCCACCCACACACATGGAAATAAACATATACACGTACACATACAAGCATGCATACCAACAGATGCACGCAAACATACATACGCAAGAACACACACTAACACACATTACAACATGCACATACACACATACATGCATACATACACGCATGTACATACATATGCACACACACGTAAACATACACGTACTTGTACAATATACATGAAGGAGCATATATGATGACGATGATGATGGTTGTTACGAATAGGTGAATTCAACTTGAATAAAAGAGTAAAACAATCCGAAATACACAGCACATAGAATAGAGAGACGTTCGCTTCGCCGCTAGTATAGCTTTTAAATTGAACATGCGTTCATAACGGCACAAATCCTCAACGTTCATTACGACGATGACGATGGTTGCTACGAATAGATGAAATCAACATGAATAAAAGAGTAAAAAAATCCAACATACCAATGCCTGCTAGTACACACACACACACACACACACACACACACACACACACACACATATATATATATATATATATATATATACATATATATATATATGCATATATATAGTAATTATATCTTATACAATATCTGATGGTATTAATATATGCTAGTATATATATATATATATATATATATATATATATATAGTAAGTACATATTATATAATATCTTATGGTATGAATACATACATATATATATATATATAGTATATATTATAAATAATATCTTATTGTATATATATATATATATATATATATAGTATATATTATAAATAATATCTTATTGTATATATATATATATATAGTATATATTATAAATAATATCTTATTGTATATATATATATATATAGAGAGAGAGAGAGAGAGAGGAGACAGAGTAAGTATATCTTATATAATATCTTATAGTAAGTAATTTACGCAAAAAATTATATCATTGTATATTAATTTATGTGATTAAATGAAATAATAAAAACTACTCGCATCTATATTATTCCCACTTAAACTAGTTACCGATAATTAGAAATTAACCTATCTGTGACTACACAATCTACATAGAACCTCCTTATATAGTTGACCTCGATGCTCACCCTTGGCCTCATATATCATATTTAAGTATTTTAAGTATAGGCGTTTATTTAGTTTATCGATTTTATTTGTGTTTTCTATTATGTCGAGTTGCATACTGGCTGTGTTCTTTGTAGCCTTCACATATGCGTTTTTTGTTTCATTTCACTTTACTTTCAGTCGAAGTTTACAGAAATAAAGGGCCCTCTCTCCTGAGGCTAACACCTGATCTCTACATAAGATACATCGATATTCGAATATTCCATTAAAGTTTCATTTTACCTGTCAAACACTGAGTTAGTAAAGAAATGGAGAACAAAATTTTATTCTCCTAAATTGACCATTGAAATATGTTATATCTTTCTTGTAGTCTTTTAACCTTACTGGATTTCAGAACAAGAATTCATCTTGTTTGGTGAAGTATCTTGCTTAGTCTTGTTACTATATAACACAGTGAATATGAGCGCGAAGAAATATATCTGCAGCAGCGAACGATGGCTGACTTGTTAGGAGATTTGCAGCAACTCATATGCATGTTAGAGTGTACGCGAGGAGAAAAAGAAAAAAAAGAGAAAAATGCACCACGTGGTGGCAGAAGCAAAGCGTGCTTGACAAAAAAATAGACGTGTCCTGGACGGCTTTGGTCGGGGAAAGTAGAAACGCCTCAAAATAGATAAACATGTGACAGCGGAGACGGGAGAGTAACGGTAATAAAAACGTTACACTTATATTTTTTCAGACACTCACTTTTCTGTGGGCATTCGTCTTTTCGCCTACAGTTACATTTTCTTTCTAGTCTTAAGTTCTCATAGTTCATATTATTCAGTGTTAGTTGCTTACATTTGGAATTATTTGAAGTTATTATTATATTTTTTATGTTTATCTTAGTACAATATGACGCTTTTCTTGTATTGTTATTAAGTAGTTTACTTAGTATCGCATTCTCCTTAAAATTATTATCAATCATTTTATAAAACTTATTGTGTACATCAGTGCTTACATGCTCGATTAGTATACAGTTAAACCAGAGCATCTTCATTCTAGTTTTCTCTTATTAATATCTATATTTTTTTATTATTTTATTATCACCATTGTGTCTAAGACATTATTTCATAATCAGTGTTTACCATATTTTCTAACCCGTTATCGTTAAGTTCCGGGATACTCTTTATTGTGTCCCTCTGTTTTATTATTATTATTATTATTATTATTATTATTATTATCATCATCATCATTATTATTATTATTATTATGATTATTATTATGATTATTATTATTAATATTATCATTAATAATATTATTATTGCTATTGTTATTGTTATTATTATTACTATTATTATTATTATTATGATTATGATTATTATTATGATTATTATTATTATTAATATTATTATTAATATTATTATTATTGCTATTGTTATTATTATTATTATTATTATTATTATTATATTGTTTTTCTCCTCGTTTTTCTGTCAGTTTCCTTAAAGTCTGAGACAACATTATTTGCTTTAATTCTAACTTTACTTACATAATGGCGAGTTTTCTTCGGTATTTCATACCTTGGAATATCCTGATCTTTTACGCGCATTCTTACAATATTTCTTGTTTACATTAGATATGTTTTTATTAGAAAAATGTCTACAAATTCTATTAAGTATGTTATTAATAAGCATTCGTATAGGACGGTTTTAATATTTTTTAATATAGAATATTTCCTTGTTTGGCTTATGGTAAGGTTTATATGTATTGTACTTTAAGTGAGTGATAGTTCCTAGAAATTTGATTTTTGTCATTTTTATTTGTCCTGATTTTAAGTACATGATTAAATTGTGTAACATATAAGAGAGAGGAAAAAAGAGAGAACGAAAGAAAATGAGAAAGAGGGAAAGCGAGGGAGAGGAAGAGACGAAAGGGAATGAAGACCCGAGAAAAAATTATATTTATATTAAGTTTGATATCTAATTGGCTTTCTATATTGTGTTTTACTTTTTTTTTAAATAAACAATATTGTTTTTCTTTCTATCGTAAAACTGATTATCAACTAAATATTTTATAAATGTATAAAAATAACGTTTTATTATTTGTAATTTAGTTTTTTGGATTCGAAAGGAAATAAGAAAAAAAACATTCTTTTACGTAAAATAATTGTTATACGTTGGAACATGTTTTTTGAAACGTGACGATTGTTTTGTTTTGCATTTACCGATATCAGTAAATAGAAAATAAAACAATTTCCACTCTTCCAAAAAAACATAGTCCAACGTATAACAATTTTATTTAATCAAATTAAATTTAAATAAAAAGCATGCAAATATGATATGTTTATAAATGGTTTAGTCATCAGAATCACAAACTTGAATTTTAGAACAATTCATTTTAAAAGTTAGCGATATCAGTTTATTTTGCAAATTATTTGGTTTTCGAAAGTTTTCATTTTCTAAATTGGTATGAAAAGTATGAAGTACTTTTTAGAATAGCTCTGCTCATAAATATCCTCATTACCCTCCCCTCCCCCCCAAAAAAAACAATATGTTATTTGTTGTGAATAAAATCGTTTTCATCGGACGATGACATACGTTTATGTTACGGAGTATTAAATTAACAACTAAT
>NC_136506.1:21494166-21516666 GCF_053919585.1 Euprymna scolopes
TTAGATATAGGTTTCTTTGTGCATGAATCATACTTAATAGCTTGATTTGATCCCAAAACAATAAATTTTTAGGGGTCAGAATAGGGGTCAAAGTTTAAACACTTGACAGCTTTTTTCTTTTTTTTTTTTTTGTTCAGCATTCATCTCACACTCGGGCAACGCCAGCCACCTATGCTAGTATATATATATAAAAGTGAAAGTGTCTCTCTGCCTGTCTGTGTATCTGTGTGTCTGTGTATGTACATTTCCCTTACGCAATAACTCTGTCAATTTTTAGTCTACAGACTCGAAATTTGATATACTGGGTACTGAGATGTGGGAAAAACTGTTTGATCGGTTTTCGGCCAGAAATTTGACGATTAAGGGGTAAAAGTTCAACGATTTGACGTTTGAGAACTCTAGCAAACTCCTCCGACAATTTTCGGTCTAAACACTTGAAATTTTAGATATAGCTTCATTGGACATAGATCTAACTTAATAACTTAATTTGAGCCCAAAATAATAAATTTTAAGGGGTCATAATAGGGGTTACAGTATAAAAAATTGACAACTTTGTTTTTTTGGCTCAACATACATCTCCAACTACCCGGGCAAAGCCGGGCACCCATGCTAGTATATATATATATATATATATATATATATATATATATATATATATATATATATATATATATGTGTGTGTGTGTGTGTGTGTGTGTGTGTGTGTGTGATTACTTAATTTAATCACATAACTTAATATACGAAAGTATAAATTTATGCGTAAACTTTAAATATTTATTTCAACAGTGCTCAGTACGTAGGTAGAGCTAGGTAGTAAGTTATAAAATATATATGGCAATTAAGCTACACATTTCGCGTTTCATCCCCGCTAGGATTCATCAGGCTTATGCGAGGATTTTGTGGTTGTCTCGCGTTTTTATATACGCACTTTCTATTGTGTTTTTAGTTAGCCAATCAGCTTTCTAGTTTTCACCGCATCCTATATATATATATATATATATATATATATATATATATATATATATATATATATATGAGAAATATGGAAATAGTATTCCGACAAAATAGAGAAATAAAAAGGAACAAACCGTATTATGTGTTCATTAACGTTTCGTCTTTATATCGAGAGTTCCAGAGGAAGTCTCGAAATAAAAACGAAACGTTGATGAACACATAATACGGTTTGTTCCTTTTTATTTCTCTCTCTTTCTCTCTCTCTCTCTCTCTCTCTCTCTATATATATATATATATATATATATATATATATATATATATATATTCTATGTTTATTACATTTAGCAAATAAGGTATAATCCATTATAATATGTGCTAATTTTTTTTCCTCTGACGAGATCGGTATACAGCAAAAACCTATAGTTTAAGGAAATACTTATTGAAATGTAATTTTTGTCTCACATATAATAAAAATTCTAGATTTGAAATTTAATGGTTTCAAATCATAAAATTTAAATTATTAAATTATGATATATATATATATATATATATATATATATATATATATATAATATATGTATATATGCAAACGTCGATACCTACACGTTCACGCACACACATGCATACACGCATACGCATATATATATATATATATATATATATATATATATATATATATATATATATATATATACATACACAAACTTACATATATATATGCAGATAGATGCATACATAAGCACCCATGTATATATATACGGGAATATGAAGGGAGTTAAAACTTTAAGAAAATGTGGAGATTTGGGAAAGAGAGTTTGCTAAAGGGGGAAAATGAACGGTTTTCTTCATCCCACCGCGCATATCAATTCTGAGGAAAATTTTATATGGTAAACTGTGTCCTTGCAGAACTTAAAATCATTAACTTGTTCCAGGTTTTAGTTAAGGCACGAGGTGTGCGTGTTGCATTTTAGAATTAGTTTTCTGTTGTATTTTTTTCGGTACTCTTGCATAATTTGACCCGAGTTCTCGTGAATTCCCGTCAAGCATGGATCGGGCGAGACCGGCAATCATTAGTGTCAGCCGATTATTGTTCAAATGTTGAAACACTACTGGACTTTTTATTTTTATTTTATTTAATTTTATTTCTGTTACGTTTTTAGTTATTTTTAAGGTGATATTAAAGGGGCGGGGTGACTTTTTATTTTCTGATTAGTTACCTATTTATTATTTATTTTTGTATTGCATTTTTTGGAAGTTTGATACGATAAATAAAAAGCAAACTATGTTCGAATTGGATGAAAACGACTAAACCAACCAAAACATAAACAAATATATTTTCAAACTCGCCAAACAGAAAAATTACAGGCAAGAAAATAAATCTATACATGGTAGAAAAAGAATCTCATATTGTCAGGAGAAGAAATTGCTGAGTACTTGTATAGTATAATCAAGACATTAAAAAATTAAAATATCGAAAAAAAGGTTATATTCTACGTATTCGTTTTGGACTGAAGATCTCCGGAAAAAAATTCACTTAATTTCATCGAGTAGTTTTTTTTTTACAGCAGTAAAACACGTTTTTATGAGAGCGCGTTGAAGTAAGCCATTATGAAATTTTTGAACACGCCATGGGGAGATAACTCCAGTTAAAGCGCCGAAACTTCCTCTCCATCTTTAGTAGTAGCTTTTCTTCCTAAACATCAAACCTTTTGCTCAGGAGCATAACAAAGTGTTTTTTTCGCTGTAAAAAAAAAAAAACTACTTGATGAAATTAAGTGAATTATTTTTCGAAAAACTTCATACCATTACGGATACGGACAATTTAAACATTTTTCCGATATTTTCATTTTTTTTACGTGTTGGTTAAACTGTACAAGTACGAGCTGCTTTCCCCCAAAAATGAGGTGCAGCATTGCAACATTGTTGCAACATTGCAACAATGTTGCCACATTACAACAATGCTGCAACGTTGCAACAATGTTGCAACATTACAACAATTCTGCAACATTGCAACAATTGTAAACACAAATGTTTACTTAAAAAAAGATCATCTATAAAGGATGGTTTATCCTGGAGATGTACACATGGGCAGTGCCACCAAAAAAAAATTAACTGAACAAGTCTTAAAAATAAACAAAACAAGAAAAAATACGGTTACAAAAAAGAAAACAAAACAAAAAAAAAGCTTGTGCTTACACCTAATAATTTTACGGTAAAAAAAATCTTTTCTTGGAGGAAAAAAAAACAAACAAACTTTCTGCTGATAAATATTTTGAAAAAAAAAATTAAATACTCAAATGAAATAAACATATTTTCATTTTTAAGGTAGTTTTTGTGTTTTTTTTTGTTTTTTGTTTTTTTTTTAATTATTTGCACTGGTAGTTTTTTCGGTTTATTTGTTATTGTTTTTTTGTGTGTGTGTGTGTCATTAGTCTGCGGCTGTTACGACGCTCGGTCTCGCCCAATCCATGCTTAATAGGAATTCACGAGAATTCAGGTCAAATTATGCAAGAGTACCTTTTTTTCATATTTTCGTCTATGATGTTGTGTACAAAAATTGCATGCTATGAGGATGTTTCTAATGTTGTCTATTTGTAAATTGTCCTATATAGCTACTGGGTGCTTTGTGAATTTATCTCGTACTGTGTATTTGTGGTTATTAAGGCATAGACGGAACGCCATGCCTATTCCCCTACGTAATCGCCATTAGTATTAAATATATCTTGACAAAAAGCAACTTTATGGCAACCTACCTGCCATATTTAATACAATCAGGGGGAGACGCCTACGATTTGCTGCTTACTGTCTGTGGAGCAAGCATGAATTAGTGACCGATGTATTGCTATGGACTCCACGACACGGACGCGCAAGCAAAGGACAACCTAGATCCACATACATCCAGCAGATAGCACACGACGCCAACTGTGAATATGAAGATCTGTGGCAGCTGACGGAAGAAGGAAACTCTGAAGAGGAGGAGTCACATTGGTCCGGGCAAGGAGCCCGTCATGACGATGATGATGATGCGACATGCATCACGAATCTCACTCTTAGACAGAGACGAACAAGAAGTCTCAAATATAATAGATCAGACACTGATAGCCAACATCCAACCACTTTCATATCGCTGAAATATTTCATGTGCTGGTTTTACAAGAACGTTATTGGAATATGCTCTGATAAACGCATAGCATCCATGGCCCATATATTTCCGACTAAAGCGACAAACAGTAAAATCCCATCCTTATTACTGTCGAGGTCCCTAGATGCTGGAAAACCTCCTACTCTAATACTTTCTTCTCATTAGGCTGCTAGACTTCGGACTTTTCTCCGTTTCCTGCTCACGTGACTGTACTAACATGCATAAGTTTAAATTCAACGAGAAAAGTCATAAATTTACTCAACCTTAACAGTCCGTATTTAGACACGCCTCCAAATAATAGCCTTATACGTTTCAAGTGAGAATATGCCTTGTTTTGAATGAAAAAGAGAAAAAAAACAAATGCGTCTCCCTTTGTAAACTCAAGTATTTTCTGCAAAGTTTAAAACGATAGCAATATGTTCTTTCCACAAAATAACAGTATGTATAAATATTTTAAAATAGAAAAAATTAAAAAATAGAAAAATGGGAAAAAAAGAAAACATAAAAATATATAAAAAAACATATTTAAAAAAAAAAAAATAGGTGCATAAAAGGTTGTACCAACATGATTGGATCAAGCACGAGGTAACTTGAAAAGAATTGATATGTTTGAAATAAAACAAACCAAAAGCCGTGAATGAATATTTGAATATATAAAGACCTCGAAACATAAAAACAGTTTTAATAAAATGGTAGTGTTAGGTGTTAATTAACTCGAATAATGTCGATAAAAAACAACATTACCAAACTAATAGGCCTTGTTTTAACAAATATGCAATTTTTGTAAAAATTTAGAAACATACTCACACTTTTTCAACTCGTTTACATACGGGTTATTACAGATCGCAAACACTTATTTAAATTTAATTTCAAAATAATATATAATCTTTACTTTTACATTAGCAAGGATGATGAAAGACGAAAATTCTCGAGCAACTACATTTGCAAACATAGTAATTGTATCTAACATATCTTAGAGAAAGGATACAATAATTTTTGGTTCCCCGACAAAAGGAGAGTGAATCTGTCAATTAACCCTTGTCCGTTCGTCCGTTCGTCTGTCCGCACTTTTCTTATTACCTATACCTTGAAATTGTTTGAACTTTTGCACAAACATTTAACATGATATGAGTAAAAAAGTAACAGAACGGATTTTCCGGGAAAACTTCAGTTGTCCCCCCTAGGGGTGTCTTTCGGTTCAAAATGGCTAAAATTTACGTTTTTGTGTTTATTTTAAAAAACAATTATGCCATGAATTTTTATAAATCTTTCTGAAAAGTTGAAACTAACTGATTTCTATATAATTTTGTTTGTCTATACTTTTAACGATAACTCTTGGGTGTGTCACCGGGGCTCTTTTAGGGCTAATAAAACACTCAATTTTGGGGACCATTTTACCATATTTGTCCAAAATTTTCTGTGTATGTCTATTTAGCAGTTTTGCATGGTGCTGAACTCAAATTTAAAGATGTTAAGGCCTTGAGGACTTTTGAGGCTAAATGGTGGGGGGGCAAATTATGGACTTAATTCTTTTTTGCATGGGGAAGATATCAAATGTACATATGTTAAGGCCTAAAACTGCACCGTTTGTTAATTTTAACCAAGATTTGAGGTCCCATGGGGACATTTGGGCCTAAATCAGGGGGGGGGATAAATGCTCACCATAATCATTTTTTATGCCTGGTTTACTATATTTGCGTTCTAAATGAGTATTCATAATATATTGCATCTAGTGTAGGCAGTATTGAGCTTTACGTATTATCGTTTATCAAACTCAAAGATTCCTTGACAAATCTACTGGAAAAGGTATCAAGATTGTTACTAGATTACGAGGCAATATATAATAGCTCATTAAGAGTCAAAACAAAGAAAGAAATCAGCTGAAAAAAAAGAAATTAAACCGCCAGAACGAAAGCGAAACTAGATAATTTAATTCACAATCTGTCATTTAAAATAAGACACAACAGATTATAAAATAAAACTGCGTTTTCCAAAAGTGCAGCAAATAAAACTATGTTAAGGCATAATCACAATGAGGCTTATTAGTTCCAATTAGAATACACTGGACTGACGTACGTATTGTTATCTCATGTTTAGCGAACGGTTAAGAGATTTCTCATCCAAATAATTAGAATCCCAGGAAGTGTTTATGGTGACAGGAGTAGCGGGTGAGTGAAGTAAAGTGTTCCTTTCTAGGTGTCAGTGTGTATGCTGCAGCCTGTATCCGAGGTGATCAGCAACAATCTAATTCACGTGGATTTGAGAATGAACAAGGACAAACTGAAACATGAATATTTGTATGAAGCGACTATGTATGAACGGTGATGCTTTCGCAACCTAAAAGACAAGCATACTTGAATGCTCTTTAGCACTCGAAGAGCTAAGTCCATTGAACAATAGAGATCGGAATTGTAAACACCTTAGAGCCAACTAACAACTGCCTCCCAAATTTCCCTATGAGGACTGAAGCAACATTAAATGATGTAAAAATAACCCCTTCTTAGGTCTGCAATATCGTAAAAAGTTTAGACACCTCAAAGGCGTTTGGGCCTGATCTCATCCCTGCATTACTAATTAAGAACTGTTCAGCCGTGCTAGCCCCTATAGTTTCCAAGCTCTACAATAAATATCTTGCTGAATCTTGCTTCCCTAATAGCTGGAAGATGGCCTCTGTGGTACCAGTGTACAAGAATTCTGGTGAAAGAACTGGCCCTCTAAATCATCACCCCATTAGTCTCCTCCCACTCTTCGTTAAAATCTTTGAGAACATAATTAACCAAACACTAGTTCACCACCTCGCAAAAGCAAATCATTCTGACAAACAGTATGGATTCAGGCAATGTTGTTCTACTGCAGATATTTTAACAGTCATCTCTGAACGAATTTACCATGTACTGGAGAAGGCGGGCGAATCCAGGGCTGTAGCCCTTCATATATCCAAGGCCTTTGACAAAGTCTGGCATAAAGGTTTGCTAATGAAAATTAAATTGTACTGTATAATTGGACGTATACAAAATGTAATTAGATCCGTCTTAGATAATGGAAACACACAGGTTGTCATTGATGGGCGTACATCCAAGCAGCATAACATTAATGTGTGAGTGCCTCAGGGGTCGATCCTTACTAGACACGGCCCCAAATATTAGCCCCTTACATCCAAGTGGCGATATGTTTTGTAAGGGGTTAGCATGAGTAAAAAAAAAGAAAGTTACAAAATTTCAGTAGAAAAGATGCTATTCCAATCAATAATTATTCTTTCTTATTCCTACATTGGTCGGCAGGTTGACATGGTGTCACTTTAATTTAGAAAGTAATCTCCTTTTTCACAACCGGCGTGATAATATATTCTGTTTGATCTACTTCATTGTCTTGTGTAAACCATTCCATCCGGCAGAACATTAGCTAGTGAGTCTACGTTTTCTAGCATCGATGAATATAAGAGAATGGTGTAGACCATGGTCTCGTTACTTTCTAACAATATTTCGCTTTAAATGCGTAGATGTTATCTCAAACGACAATAAGTATGAAATTACGACTAACCTACTTAATAAAACCTTCTAAAAACAGAAAACCGACATATCCCCTTGCACAAAATGTATATTTAATATTCGCGGTAAATTTGGTTTATAGTATTAAAACACAAAATTATTTATTTATTTATTTCATATATTAAAACACGAATTTATTTATTTATTTAATATATTAAAACAGAAATTTCATTTATTTATTTATTTATTTATTTCATATATTAAAACACAACTTTATTTACTTATTTTGTATATTAAAACTCATTTTTTATTTATTTTTTTAGTTATTTATTTAATATATTAAAACACAAATTCATTTATTTATTTCATGTATTAAAACACAAATTTGTTTATATATTTATTTATTTCATATATTAAAACACACATTTATTTATGCATTTCGTATATTAAAACACAAATTTTATTTAGTCATTGTGTTATTTATTTAATATATTAAAACACAAATATATTTATTTATTTATTTCATATATTAAAGCACTAATTTATTTATTCTATATATAAAAACCCAAATTTAATTAATGTATTTTATATATAAAAACACAAATTTTATTTATTTATTTCATATATAAAACACAAATTATTTCTTCTTAATAAAACTTAAGCTGTCATCTTAGAATTAGGCTTTTCCATAAAGAGCAAATAGTTAATAAAACATGTTAAAAAACACTTTAAAAAATAGTTAAAACATATTTAATCTGAAAAAGAAACACTTAATAAGTGGATAGTCCTTAATCCGCGGAGCTTCGAAGAAATACTTTCCTTCTCATCAGAGAATAGGAATTAGAAAAATTCGGGATCGGATTTTTCATACAAAAGTATTTGATGAAACTGCAAGTAAGTCAAACTGCAAGTAAGTAAATATTATAAGCTTTATCTTCTACTTGGTTTTATTAGGCTTTTACGTCTGTTGAGATTATTTTATAAATATTAATTCTTTTATATTTATAATATACTTTAGTTTATAATATACTTTAGTTTCACCATCTTGGATCATTTTGGTAAATTTAATTGTAATTTTTTGTACTTTATATATATATATATATATATATATATGTATGTATATATATATATATATATATATATATATATATATATATATGTTTAAATTTCAACAATGTTTCTCGCGGTTAACGGTAGTCGAATGGATTAGATCCTTGCTAATGAAATCAGAGATGGTTTCCCTTGCCGAGTTTCAATCTATCGACTATTGTTAATCGTGACATCATCCATTGATGATTCCCGAAAGGCTGTAGGTATTTCATAATTATTATTGTAAATAATCATGTCAGCCCTTTTAGAAACTCCTTTCCTATCGTTGAGCACTTTTCCGTTTAAATAAAATGTCGGTCAATTTATCTCTCATGCGCTGATCATGAAATAATGATAATGATGATGATAAGTGTTGTGCCTGTATCAATAACAACACGAAAGCAAAACAAAGGTAAAACAAATATATTAAGACGAAAAGATAATACATATTTACAAAGGTGTAGTTGTACTGCAGTTGGAAGATTGTCCGGCAGAGGGCGTGTTAAAGTCTTTCATGGAGCAACCGGCACATGCGTCTTGCCTATCCGGCGTTTATACACAGCTCCCCGGTCTTGCTGACTTGATACCTTTATCTATATCTTTTCACCCACGTATGCTAATTAGTGGGCGTCTCCACAACAATAATGATGTAAAAATAATGTCACTCTAACAGACGTTAAAAAGCATTTTAAAATGAATGTTTAAATTTAAACAATATTTCTCGCGATTAACAGTAACCGAATGGGTTAGGTCCTTGCTAGGTCCTATTGCCGGGTTCGAATCTATTGACTGGTGTTAATAATCACACCTTTCACTGATAAATCCCGAAAGGATGAAACACTAGTGTCTATAGGCATATAATAAGTATTATAGTAAATAATTATATATAAATATAATATATATATAAATATAATATATATAAATATAATATATATCTATATATTTCTGTTGAAATCTACTTCATTTCCTTATAAAATATACAAATCCTTATTAAAGAAGCTCAATGTAATTACAGATCAATTTAATGAATGAATGACAAAAGTCTACATTCCAAAGTTTATGATATTGACAATCTTATAATTTATTCCTTTAATTCAGTTGATATTTACAATTCTTGACAGTATTTGTTTCGTAACATAAACTCAGTCACTTAATTATTATATCAATTAGTGAATCTATTTTGCCCTTAACTCATCAGAAGAAATTGCAATAATCAATACATCAAAAGGAAATAAAGTCCGTTTTGACATGATTAAAATCCGAAAGTTGGAAAAGAAGCTGTAAATACCTTATAGTATGTTTCCATTAGCCTTAAATGTAAAGGAAGCAATGCCAGACAATGCATGATAACCTTGCCGGGCTAGCATAAATTGTTTGCTTGAAATTAAATTCCAGTTGAAATGAATGTTTATATAAATATAAACCAGAAAAATAATGTTTAGATAAATAATATAAACAAAAATGAGTTTATAAGGATGATGCATCGATTAGGGCTGTAGGACAAGTAAAACTCTTTATACCATGGTGTTTCGAAGCCTAGTGCTTCTCATCAGAAAAGGAGAGCTGTCATTAAAGAAATCTCAGAATCAGTATCGAGTAGAATTTACATTTGCCCGCCAAGAAAATTTTTACTTTTATAATACCGCTCTAGCTAACTAAGGAGACACTGATTAAATATTGTACAATACCTATAATAGGAAGAACATCTGAACACACCCAGCATAATAACCCAAACGTGACCTGATATAAACATAGACACAAACTACAATAACTCCAAATTTTAATAACCATAAGCAAAATAAAAGTCTAAATAACTTAGAAGAACAGAAAACCCCACAAAATAATCAGAAGAAAGAACAGCATTTAGTTCAACCTACCTTACAACAATAGGGTAAAAACCAATATCACTAAAAAGTTTTTTCAATATATTAGAAAACTCATTCACACACCTGAACAAATACAGCACTATCCTAAATTAAAAAACTCCATCAAAATCTCCTTCTCCATTCTGCCTAATCTAGCGCAAACAATTATAAACTCTAATATAAAAATAAAAAGTAAAATCTGCACAGCAAAATATAGACAACACCTCAAATCCCACCTACCCTAACTGTAATCGCAATGCCCCTGAAAATTACTAATTAAAGAATGACTGTATACACTCAAACGTTATCTACTCACGCTCACAAGGACAATTGCCTCTTACTACAACAGACAACCCCAGGTGCCCTCAAACCCTAATATCCAGCACAAACCAGAATGATTCCTATAACTTAACTAAAATGACGTAATTATCGTACAACCTGCAGTCAGGAAAAGTAAACATAACAAAACCATCCCATACAAAATCTTATACACACCAGAAACCAACCTTACCCTTTCAGATATTAAATTCCCGAATATACCACACACCACCCAAAAATACACACATACATATGCCTATCATCCATTCCGATGACAACTCGAATCTCAGATTACCTACACTCGTTCTCTAGCGAGACGCATAAGGCGAAAACTACCTTTTCTAATCTAGTAAGAGACTTAAAAGAAAAAAGTCATTAATTCCTTCTTAAAATGTAACATACAAATAAATCTATATACTGCCTCCTTTGCAACGCAAAGGCAACAATTATTATTACAGCACCAGAAATTAAACATCTTGAACTCTTAATCAGAAATTATATCCAGATGCCGGCATAAAAGCAGATTTAAATATGTAAACCCTCTAAACTCTGCCGATAAACCTCCTCCAAAGAAGAACTAATATCTGTGGCCCCTTAGATCAACCGTCTTATACAATCCCTACCTAACTTCCTTATTACAATCCTTCTCCGTTTCTATGAACTGTTGATCCGCTTTTCTTACATACCTAGGCTAACACCCGTTATTTTGCACTGTATATACCCTTTTTATAGGAATTCAACTAGGTAAGTTCTAACGAACAATACACCCTTTGATTTGCTTATTATCTCATTAGACCTCAGCTCAAGGTAAGTACTCCCCCACACTCTCCATCACTATACTTTCTTTTGACCACAGAATAGAAACATCAGCGGAAACTCTCAGACCACCCCTGAATGCATCCTCCCGCTTTGACCTATGCATCTAACATGCGACACCCCTATGTATACCGGTCCTGGATATGACCTTAAAATATATCCGATGGTGAGGCCCCAGCTTGCGGGCTTTGTGGAGTGTGGAGCCACCCTTTAATTGCTATTGCTCCCAGGTCCACTCTGACTCGGAGTGGTAGTACCTGTAAGGGTCCCAACTATGGGTTAAATAGAAACGGACTTGAAAACAACAAATATATTCTATTAAAAAAATTTTCTTCAAAATCACTGGATTCGGCATTAAATAACCTGAAAAGGGTTGATATGCCGTAAAATAAAAACAACCAACCAACATATGCATACCAATATTGATATACAATAGTGGAAAAATCTCCATATTCATCAACACTTATCTACTTTTCTCTCTCCCAAATCTCCTTTAATCATCAACACTTTATTTCTTCACCTAAATCCTAAATAAAAATTGAGCTGTATCTGCTCCCCACGAAGAATCATAATATCTGCCAACACCTTTTTATCCCCTCCCTTTTAAGTTTCCTATATTTGCCATTTCTTTAAACAAATTTAACAATAAATCTTTTAAATAACTGTCCATTCTAACTTGATCTACTTTTTATTATAGTACCCAAATTTCCCAGTAACTACGTATTACCTATAAGCCCGAAATAAGCGCCAACACCATAGCATTTGAAAACTATCCCTCCCTTAACTCAACTGGCCAAAGCCCCAAGCACTTTCACCACCCTTTAACCTCGGTCATTATACATATATTCCCCTAATTCCTTCTAATCCATTTGCTCCTCGTTTTGACTTTCTACTGATATTTTTGTAGTCTGTGTGTGTTAAACTCTTGTCAATATGTTAAGTCTTGTTTATTTTAAGTCTATCACAATTATAAACTAACACTTTGATATCCATGTATAAATAACCATGGATTATTCTTCGAAGTAATTAAAACACTACTTTGACTACTGACTTTTAAATCATAATCCGACCCCAGGACTAAAATCACCCATACAGACTAGCGCCACTAGCGACTATTTTGCCACTCCGGACGTACGAAATTTTGAAATACAGGACAGTATACCGAATTTAACTGGCAATTCAAACTACCCTCTGTAGAAGAACAGTGACCGCGTTTCTACATTATATTAGTTTTCCCGCCTTACGATTTAGAGAAAATTAAAAATTCCATCACCAACCGTTAACCTCTTATCTGAATCACCTGTTGAATTGGATTTTGAAACTGAGCTTCCGTGATTCACTACGAAGCTTTTGTTCATTAACAATATAGAAAGGGATTTCTATGACCACTTAGCAATACACTTGAACCTGACAAATCTGGATCACATCTTTATTTCTTTGCTACTTAAGAACTTTCACTAAATTTATGTTTTCCTTATTATCGCATCCTTATTTTATTTTTATTTTATTTTATTTTATTTTATTTTATTTCACTTGTTTTTTCATATTTAATTTCTTTATTTATTACATTTGATATTTTTGTACGTCTTATACTTTTATATTAATTTTATACGATTTTATACGTTTTTTTTATCCCGATTCCTTTTATATTTTATCCCCTTATTCTATAATTGGTTTATCATTTTTTATTCATTTATATTTTTTATATTTTGTCTTTTTATATTTTATTTTTTATATTTTATCTTTTTATATTTTATCTTTTTATATTTTATCTTTTTATATTTTATCTTTTTATATTTTGTCTTTTTATATTTTATTTTTTATATTTTATCTTTTTATATTTTGTCTTTTTATATTTTATCTTTTTATATTTTATCTTTTTATATTTTATCTTTTTATATTTTGTCTTTTTATATTTTATTTTTTATATTTTATTTTTTATATTTTATCTTTTTATATTTTATATTTTATATTTTATTTTTTTATATTTTTTCTTTTCATCTTTTATCTTTTTATATTTTGTCTTTTTATATTTTATCTTTTCATATTATATCTTTTTAGATGTTGTCTTTTTATATTTTATCTTTTTATATTTTATCTTTTTGTATTTTGTCCTTTTATATTTTATTTTTTTATATTTTATCTTTTTATATTTTATTTTTTATATTTTATTTTTTATATTTTATCTTTTTATATTTTATTTTTTATATTTTATCTTTTTATATTTTATTTTTTTATATTTTATCTTTTTATATTTTATTTTTTATATTTTATCTTTTTATATTTTATCTTTTTATATTTTATCTTTTTATATTTTATTTTTTTATATTTTATCTTTGTATATTTTATTTGTTATATTTTATTTTTTATATTTTATCTTTTTATATTTTATCTTTTTATATTTTATCTTTTTATATTTTATCTTTTTATATTTTATCTTTTTATATTTTATCTTTTTATATTTTATTTTTTTATATTTTTTCTTTTTATATTTTATCTTTTTATATTTTATCTTTTTATATTTTATCTTTTTATATTTTATCTTTTTATATTTTATCTTTTTATATTTTATCTTTTTATATTTTGTCTTTTTATATTTTATTTTTTTATATTTTATTTTTTCTATTTTATCTTTTATATTTTTTTAATATATTTTTTTTTATATTTTATCTTGTTATATTTTATTTTTTATATTTTGTCTTTTTATATTTTATTTTTTATATTTTGTCTTTTTATATTTTATCTTTTTATATTTTGTCTTTTTATATTTTGTCTTTTCATCTTTTATCTTTTTATATTTTGTCTTTTTATATTTTATTTTTTATATTTTGTCTTTTTATATTTTATCTTTTTATATTTTGTCTTTTTATATTTTATTTTTTTATATTTTATCTTTTTAGATGTTGTCTTTTTATATGTTATCTTTTTATATTTTATCCTTTTATATTTTGTCCTTTTATATTTTATTTTTTTATATTTTATATTTTTATAATTTGTCTTTTTATATTTTATCTTTTTATATTTTATCTTTTTATATTTTATCTTTTTATATTTTGTTTTTTTTATATTTTATTTTTTAATATTTTGTTTGTTTTTATCTATTATTCTTTTATTGCATTACTTATTTCTATTATTTATTTAAAAATGTATCCGTCATTTAAATACCAAGTTTTAATTCCGATTCCCCTTCTAGCATATACGGACTAACATAAGTCGTCTATTTCGAGAAAACCTCTTCCCTGGTTATTACCCATAAATATATATGATTATATAAACATCCACTGTTAATCACTTCTCTCTTCTTCCCGAGAGTATAGATGCGCATAGGCACACATATATTGAACCCATCATGTTATACGTGTACACCTTCCTTCATTATGTAATAAAGTTATATTTCTGTTCGAACACACCCAGCATAATAACCCACAACGTGACCTTTACAATTCTTACAAGGGTAGTATGTGAGTCTCAATGACTCACATACTACCCTTTATACACTAAGGAGCCAGACTGACAGAAAAAAACTACTACTTACAACTTAAAGGCAATGATAAGAACACTGTAGGTCTCCCATTTCCCTCCCCTAACAGTTTCAATATACTACCATGCTCCTCTCATGCACAATTATTTCGCCCCTAATGTAGATGTCGCTAGACGTCGCATGCCTAATATGTTACCTAAAATCTTCTCTTCTTTTCTGATGAGAAGCATTAAGCTTCGAAATATCATGGAATATAAAGTTTTACTTATCCTACGCCCGTAGTTGATGTAATATCCTTGTTGAATAAACGAATAAATCTATATGCATTAGTATAGATTTTTTATTGTGGTTTTCTTATTTTCTGTCTATTCTATGTATATGTGTGTGTGTTTTATTACATGTGTGAGAGAGTATGTGTGTGTGTGCATATCACTGTATATGTGTATACGTATTAATGTGAAAGTACATGAGCGTAGAGAGCCTTATCTTTGAATGTGTTACATGATCAAAACAATGCAATCTGATGAACGAATCATGTTGTATATGTGCTCAGCCAAATAAACAAAAGCGTCGATTGCTGAAAGGAAAGTCGCATTTACCAAAAGTCTAGATTTGTCCCGATTTGTCTCTCAAATTTCGTTAATACAAAAGTTTTAAAATAAGTAAAATTATATAATTATTTACTTTAAATCCGAACAAAAAATATAAGAGTGGGTCTGCAGCTTTAATAAATATAAGATGCTGTTCAGTGAGGATTAAGAAAAAAAAATATATATTCGATCGATACAAATTCATTTAATTTCGTTTTTTTTTAATTCATTTTAAAGTCTAGTGATAAAGTCACGTCGCTCAATTCAGTCGTGTCATTCAATTTATCACATTTTGTTTATTTTCACGACACAAGATTCGCTTTGCGATTTTTTTTTATCGCAGACAAACATTCGCAGAACGATTCCAGGTTTTAATAAGACAGAGTGTTCTTAAAGAAACACTTTTTAATAAGGTATAATAAAACTGAGAAGCGATTCTTACGAACACTAAAAAGCAATCGACCTTCATTACTTAACCTCTTCCCGTCTATTCCAACTTCACTTCTCAATACATGCAAGTTTTAACATACACGTGTGAACTCAAGCTATTTTCAACCAATGGGATTCTTGTAAAACACTATAAAGTAACACGTACATGCGAAAATAGTAAACTGATGCAAAGTTAGAAAATCTCATACACCCTGTCGGTGAATTCAGTATTCATCAGACTTCTGCTAAACACTTCTCTCCGGCTTTTAATCGGAAGAGGCAGTCTCAATGACTCACATACTAACCTTTACACACTAAAGACACAGGCGAACAGAAACAAACTACTACTTACAGCTTAAATGCAATGATAAGAACACGATAAACCAACGGAGTCACATGCACGCTGCCAAATAACCACATACATATATTACTTACATGCATATTCACACTAAGGACATATTTACCTACATAGTTCTAAGACTTGTAACGAATTAGTGAGCTTTCTTTGCGTTCGGACTTTGAACATTTACAAACGTGAAAATAACATTTATATTCGTATTTTCTTATAAATTCCGTTTTTTTTTTTCAATTTTTGCATTTAAACAACCCTGTTTATGGTTTTGGCACCTGATGAGGCTTGTATTCTGTCAATATTTCGTTTATTTTTCTTTTTGTTTGCTTCAATGTACAGTAGATTGCCTTCATTGCGTTCCGTTGTTAAAACATTAACTTTTATACAAAATTCATATTAACTGTCAGTCTTGTTTGTGGCTGTACACATAGGCGTTATACTCGCCCAAGATGGTCTCTACCGATGCTGGGAACCATGCCACAAAACTATAATATTTATTTTAATAATAATGTGTGAATGGTTCCCATGTATTTGCGTATCTATATGCTCTGTTCACGCTTGTATTTACTATGAATCAATGCATTTTATTGAAAAATTAAAAAATACAAAATCGTACAAAAAACACAATTTTAGAAATCCAATCGAAACAGTAATTTAGTTACGAAATGAAATCCACAACAAAAGTTGATTTGGATTCCACTGTAAACTAGTGAACCCTTTTGATATTTTTATATTAGTTTAAAAATAGAACCAAATATTTGCCACTCTTTTTAAAATAAAGTCAAAAGTATTCAAGTCATTTCTGGTATTATTTTTTTTTAGTAAATCCTTTACAATTTAGAATATGAAAGCGTCTAAAAATATTTCAATCCAATAATATTATCAATAAAGATACATATAACATTATCTTTAAAGGATTTTATGAGAATTTCGTTAAATAAACAATTAATGACATAAACTCTACTATAATAATTAAAATTAACTTTGCAAATCACATGCTACGTCATAATGTAATAAATATAATATCTAGAAAACGCAGCTGTTAAACCATATAGTGATTTGGGACAGAGCAAACAAAAAAGCGACCTTAATAGAGGTCAGTGTACCCAATGATACAGGGCTTAACAGAGCTGAGAGAGAAAAGATAACAAAGTATCAAGGACTTATGTATGATATGAAACGAAATTGGAAACTAAAAGACGTTTCAATTATACCAGTCATTATAGGAGCAACTGAGCTTATAAAAAAGAACTTTAAAAAGTACATAGCAAGCATACGCGGTGAACCAAGTGCAAGTGAAATACAAACGATTGCACTGAAAGGGACGGCTAGAATCCTGAAAAGATCTCTTGGTTGGACTCACTAAAATAGGGGTAAATGTCAGACATCTGGTTAGATGTCCCACCCTCTAGAAGAAAAAAGTTTAAGAAAAATGAAAAAAAAAAAAGAATTAATAACGGTATAGTTATAGTTGGACAACAGTCAGTAAATAGACGCCGATGTGAATAAATCTGTCTATTATTATATTAAAACTCTGAATTTGCCTGTCACGATGTGATTGTCTAAAAATTTAACGTGATAGAGTCAATTCCGGTAAATTTTTCACGTTGTAATAAAAATCGAAAAATATTTTGTTGGATAGACTACAACCGAAACCAAAACTTATGGGGTATTCTTGGTAAAATTATTCATAAAAAAATAGATTACTTAAGTGCCATCAGCTATAATCGAAACCGAACCAAAATTATGAAGAATTCTTAGTAATTTTTTTTTAATTAACTTGAGTGGCATTAGCTATAAGCGAAACCGAAAGCAAAACTTCTGAAGAATTCTTGGTAAAATTATATATGACAAAAAATAGAAGTGCATAACAATTAAATGGCCCGGATATAAACGTGGCACAGAAAATAACACACCCGCTATCGCATTAATATATAAATATTTCAGTGGAAAATGTTATACAAGACTTTCGTTATTAAAACAGAGTTTTGGAACATTGTAATTCATTGATACGGTGATGAGAGCCTAATAACGTTTTCCTTCGATATGTCTTATCTCTATTTGAATGGCGTCGAAGTTTTTCTTTAATGCCGGGTATTATATGTGTTTCACACCGATAAACGAATCGTTTCCTGTGAGCTGAGATCCTTGCTTCCGTTGAACTTGGGCAGCTGTTTCCTTTTACACTCAATGTTGCAGCTCTACTTAAT
Source organism: Euprymna scolopes (assembly GCF_053919585.1). Taxonomy (NCBI): domain Eukaryota; kingdom Metazoa; phylum Mollusca; class Cephalopoda; order Sepiida; family Sepiolidae; genus Euprymna; species Euprymna scolopes. The sequence goes on from NC_136506.1 coordinate 21,512,901, forward strand.
TATTGATCCGAATATCTTCGTTTCCCCTCCCTTTTGGAGATGATATATTGCTTTTATAATATATCCTGATATCGTAAATATCTACCATGTTAAACAAGAATATTGACACCCAAAAAGCAAATGACATTAAAGCATATTAATTGGAATTCAATTCTGTTATAATCAGTAACCAAACAAAGCAACATTATCTGCAAATGATAACCAATAGAAAGAATGAAATATGTAAGTAGAATTATTATGTTTTCGAATTTTGGAGATGAGGATTGGTTATTTCAATTATTTGGATTCTTAAGACTACTGGTCTAAATCTTCAGTGTCATTTCCACAATTTTTCGGTTGATGTATTTTCCGGCTTTCGTCGGGTATATCTTTTTTTAAACTCGAGAATCCTTCCGTCTAATTCGGGAATTTGTGGGAAATTACTAGTGGAACCTTTTATTCCCGTCACGGATGGAGAATAGTTTCGTCCCACCAGGTATGACTGAATAGAGGTCATAAATAATTCAACAAGAACTTTCAAATTTCAGCAGACTATCACTTTTGCAATTGATTTTCCCAGGTACTCTAACCACTGCGCCACGGTTCGTCTATCCAGTTATGGCTGAGGGAACCACTGCGCCACGGTTCATCTATCCAGTTACGGCTGAGGGAACTACTGCGCCACGGTTCATCTATCCAGTTATGGCTGAGGGAACGCATACATACTACTGCCATGATCAAAATAAAGAGCTCCGTTACAAATTCTGTTCAAGGTCAACGAGTTCGACGGAAAGGTTCCCGGCTCTGACAAGATACACCAGAAAAAAAGTTGACGGTTACACTTACATCGAAGGAAACGTTGTTTAAATGGAAATCAAAATGAGAATAGTAGTCTTTATAATCCAAATAAAACGAATCTATGATAATATTACAAAAAATATGAGCAATCTGCTTTGACACAGTTACGTGATAGGACTGTAAGAGATTAACTTACAGCGGAAGTTTACATAATAATTAATCCACAAGGACCTGAGGCATAATGGTTACTGTATTTGGTAAAATTCAGTTCGGAATCACTCATCTACATACACAAACCTCCCATCAACAACAATTATTATTATTATTATTATTATTATTATTATTATTATTATTATTATTATTATTATTGGCTCACATGGAGCTTTCGCACAAGTCAACAAACGATCTGATTAGAAATCTGTGGAGACAACAAGTCTCCCTAGACGTCCAGCTCTCTCCATCTCCTTCGATAGCATTTGCAAATGAATTTCGTCATCGCAAAAGCCTCTTGCCATTGATTTCTCGCTGACAGTGGCCATTGATTTATACTGGAATTTGAGTGGCACTAAGTCTCCCCAACGTCCCAGTTCTCTTGGCGCTTGTCCAGTCGAGGTCTGGCCAGCGCTCTCCTCGGTCTTTCAATCCTTCTTGACCCTTCTCGGCTTTTTGGTATCACTTTTCTATTGGGGGGAACGGTGATGAGACAATGGGGGGATGCATGATGAGGGTGTAGAACTTGTAGATATGCAGCTTCGGTGTTCTTCATTCCCTGTAACGCTTCTTCATTATATTGTCTTCTTGTATTATTCTCTGCATTCAAGGGGTTTCCTTAATAGTTCAACCGTTTTCATTATCGTTAGTCGTTGTACTTTTGCAGCTATTCCTCTGACTCCAATTTCTAACATTCTTTTTCCGAAGTTTTTCGGAATTGTTCCTAGTGCTCCTACTATTCTCGTACTAATTTTGATTTTCTTCATCATCCAAATCTATTTTAATTCTCTGGCTAGCTCTGCGTATTTGCGTCTTTTTTCCTTTTCTTTCATACTCACCCTGTGGTCAGCTGGGACTGCAAAGTCTACGATTTGACAGGATTTTTCTTTCTTGTTAATTATTACGGCATCTGGTCTTCTTGCTTGGATGGGTTTATCCGTCTGTATGTCTATGTCCCATCGGACTTTGTGGTTCTCGTCTTCGGGTGTTGTTGCGGGTTTATGCTTGTGCCATTTTTCTGTACGCTCAAAATGCAGTCGTTTGCACAATTCGCAGTACACCGCCTTCCCCACTTGGTCCTGCCTGTTTTTCTATTCCTTTTGGACCAGTTTTCTGCATTCGCTTAATATATGGTTTATCGTTTCGTTTCTTTGTCCACAGAGTCTGCATTTGCTGTTGTCTTGTGTTTTATCGATCCTTGCCTTTAAATGGTTGGTTCTTATAGAGTTATCTTGTGCTGTATTTATTAGGGATTCAGTTTCTCGGTTTATATGTTTTCCTTATTCTCATCTTTTGTCATTCTTATGAATCTTCCGTGGAGTTGCTTCTCTTCCCATTTCTCTTTTCACGTTTTGTCATTTGTCTCTCTGTTTTCTTTTTTGTTGGGTTTTTTTTCGGTGTCTCTTGCTGCCATAATTATCCTTTCAGTGTTTTGCATTATGCATTTTTCTAGTTCTTTTTTTTTGTGTGTGTCCTTCACACAGTCTTCTATACAGATCAGTCCTCTCCCGCCGTCTTTCCTTTTCACATAGAGTCTGTCAATATCGCCCTTTGGGTGTAGTGCATTATGCATGGTCATGAGTTTCCTGGTTTTCTGCTCAAATTGTCCTAGTCCTTCTTTTGTCCACCCTATAAACGGTCCAGAGTATCTTCCTAGTGATACTGCCCATGTATTTATACCTTTTATTGGGTTTCTGCTATATAATTTCGTTTCCAGGAGTTTTACTTGTTCCCCTGATGTATTCCTTCTCAATTTTCTCTTTCATTTCTGTTGCTCTGATGGTGTCCGCTTCCAGAATTCCCAAGTATTTGTAGTCGACTTGTTCCCCTAGTGCCCTCATTTCTGTTTAGTTGGGTAGTTCCATGCCTTCTGTCGTCTCCAGTTTTCCCTTTCTTATAACTAATTGTGCGCACTTTTCCATTCCACCAGGTATAGACTACTGTTGTCATATTTGAGCTGGGGAATCTCCCATTTGATGCTTCTTGATAAGATGCACAAACATATGTGCCATTCAATTAGCCCCTACCCTTTCGGTAAATCTCTCAATCACAGATGTGATGATGCCAGTCTTTGTTATAAATACGCATTTGTTTGTCAGAACTCTCTACTCTATTTCCTGCCTATTTTGTTTTAGCTCGTTTGCTGTTTTGATGTTTCATCGTAATACAACTTCCTAGTCAATGAACTTAACTTGACTGGAACTTAACTATCCTTTCATTATAAAACTACTTTTTTCAAAAATTTCCCAAATTATTATGGTTATTGTTGTTATTATTTTATTTGTTCTACTAGCAGGACCAGTTTACCGCCGTTGCCAGATGGAAGTATACCCCCATTTGAAAACACAAGTAAACTACGGTTGTTAGGGGAAGCCACTGCCGGACCAGTAAAATCGTGGGCACTGGTGATTTTGACCAGAATGAATGCATCGTGCTAAAGTAACAACGTTAGTATTTACAAATTCATTCTTAACATGGGTATTTGATTATTCTGTGGTTTCACCTAATCTGTCAAAGAAAAGTAGGTTCGCGGGGCTAATAGATATCAAGTGTTAACATCCACCTGTAATAATGAAAGTAAACGAATGAACTAAACAGTAATTAATTTATTTGTTGCGGACTATTACTCTCATCTTCATTAGTTGTTGTTTCACGACGTTTCGGCCAACTATTCCTCTGGCCTTCGTCAGGTGGTAACTGCGACGGGATAGAAACGTTGAGAAACAACAAGTAATAAAGATGAGAATAATCGTCCGGAACAAATAAATTAATATAAATA
>NC_136506.1:21521666-21524166 GCF_053919585.1 Euprymna scolopes
CTGACTGCTCCACGTTTTCCTAAAGAGATTCTTATTGAACTCATTTTAATGTGCACAAAATCTGTGGAGTTTAGTTTTTGTTATATTATGTACTGTCAGTTTGACGGGGTTTCAATGGGGAGTCCGTTGGTCCCAACTTTAGCGGATATTTTCGTCGGGTACAATGAATCCGTTCTGTTTACTTCTACAACAAAACCCACTGCATATTTCAGATATGTTGACGATAGTTTTGCTGTTTTTCCATCGCAAAGTGAAGCGTCGATATTTTTTAATAGTTTGAATTCTTTGCATGGTGCTCGAAAGTTCACTATGGAAAGTGAGAAGGACAATTCGCTTCCTTCTTGGATGTTCTTGTCGAACGTTCGGGGGGGGGGGGGGCTTCCTCACTACAATTCATAGGAAGCCGACATTTACTGGCCTATATGTGAACTGCTTGTCTTTTGTACCAAAATCACGTAAAGTCGGCCTAATTAATACTTTGGTACATAGAGCCCTGATGATTTGTTCACCTAACAGATTGCACGCCGAACTCGATAAGATCAGGGAAATATTCATCAATAATGGTTATCCTGTTGACCTTATTGAGGACGGTATTTTCAAAAAGGTTGCGGATTTTAAATCCCCTAGAAAGTTTGGACCTTGTAAATGCCCAGTTTATTTAAAATTACCGTGGATTGGGGAAAAGAGTAACAGACTTTCCAAACAGATTCGCAGAAGTATTTATGACTGCTTTTATTCTGTGTTCTTGCGTTTGGTATATACTACGAGACCTGAATTTCCTTCTTTTCGCAAGGATAGCTTGCCTTACATCCCAAATAGCTATATTATATATCAATTCAAATGCCAGTGCGATGCTGGTTATGTTGGGCGAACATCCTTGCATTTTTTGACTCGTATAAACCAGCATGTGCCATCTAAGATCAGACAAGGAAGGATGGGGTCTGGTAGTCTCCCTTCTTCTGCAGCCTTGGACTCTGCTCTTGGTGAGTATTTGGTTGACAACCCGTACTGTGCCGATATATATAAAATAGAATGGTTCGAGGTGCTACATAGAGCGGACTCCAGAAACCATTTAAAGATTTTGGAGCCTATCTCTATTGCGGTGTGGAAACCTTCTTTGTGCCGGCAGAAAGAAACATCTAACGCATTGTTTCTCTTTGGGGAACTGTGAATATTTTCTCCCGTATTTTCCCCCTCGTTGTGCCATTATTTTAATCGTTTTTTAAACGTTAATAAACTTTATTTTAGTGTCCCCGTCATTTTTGGCACATTCAATAGTTCCCCATCAGAACTCTTTACTTTCGATATAGTATTATTATTTTTACGCTATCGATTTTCTCCTGATAGCTGAAAGAGCTCTCGAGAGACTTCCGCCCATTATATTTAAAACTATATATATATATATATACATATATATATATACACGTATATATATATATATATATATATATATATATATATATATATATATATATATATCTCACTTGCAACTTGTATTAAACAATGTTGACTCAGGAGAGGTATTGTTAAGGATTGCGCACCTCTTGCCACGAAAATTTAATGAGCAGGCACTCTGATGGGTATCGATCCCCCCGTCAAGACTAAAGGAATCTTTACCTTACCTTAATAAAGAAGTTTAATCACTGATAGACAGTAAAATGAGTAACTGTCTAACTTAATATTACAGTGACATATTTTCAAGATGATCCTAACCGAAAAGCTAAATCTCAATATATAAAAACAGAGCAAAATATAAATGTAAGGATTGAAGTTTAATTCTGTAGATTAAAATATGCATAGACATATATTCAAATTAAGAATATATTGTTTGAAACGAGGAATATATGGAAAAGAATTATATTTATTTCCTTAATTCATGGATTTTCAATAATGGATAATATCATCAGAGGAAATGACATACAATTAACAAAATTATTCTAATAACTGATATTTTGCTATATATATTTACTAGAAAGCCGCCCAGCCTCGTCTCGTCGTAAAATACGCTTAAATATGATATTTTGATCAATACAGATTAGTATTTATTATTATATTATATTGGACCCAATACATAGTAATGATTTGAAAAGTCATAAAAATATGGTTCGTGCACCACAACAGAGATTCGAAACCAAAACGTTAAGCTTACGGTTTACTTTTTACTGTGACGTTAATACTTGAATATGAAGGCACGTTTGCTGTAAGGCTAAAAATTAAAACATGAACCAATACCTATTACGTTACGCAAGCATATTCGTAATGCTGTCGTTCCATCTTCATCTGGCAAATAACATTTTTTCAATTTTCACACATTTGCACCGATTTTCTCTGACTTAAATCCCTAATATAAATTTTCGCATGCGTTCGAATACCCTATATATCAAGTTACATGTCTGCGGACGAAAATATCTAGACGGAGTTTGGTGGGCAAAATGTTTTAAACATGCATACATATATATATATATATATATATATATATATATATATATATATATATATA